>NC_047144.1:28365416-28665416 GCF_009829125.3 Periophthalmus magnuspinnatus | reverse complement strand
TGGCTGTATAACTGTGAAAAGACATATCACAACGGCGCTATAAAGTCGCTGGCTGCCATCCCGGGACCATCAATCACAGTAATAGAATGAGTAAATGTAAATGTGCGGCTCCATTTCCTCTTACTGTAGCAGCACGTTGTGGTTACCAGAGGGAGGGACGTGGATTCAGATGGAAATAAGATTCCCCCGGTGGACCCGTGTGTGTGTTCAGGTAAAAAAAAGTAGGTATGACGCCAAAAAACTGAGAATCAAAAGGACATAAGTGACATTCAAGTGAATACGTACATGTCAGCTGTTTTTTTTTTTTGTTTGTTTTTTAATTATCATGATTTTTTTATTTATGTCTCCATGGCTTTGTTTTGTTACATTTAAAATGAAACTAAACACTTTTTTTTTTTTTGCACTACTAAACTCTGTACATATTTTAATTTGAGATATACTGATAGTCTGAACTTTTTAGCATATCGGCTATTTAGTTTGTTCTCACCAACTGTCTACAAATATGTATAAAGCTTCATTTGAAGACTTTGACCAGAAAATGTGACTACATTGTTCTCTTATCCAGTTTACAGGATTGTGGATAAGTGTAATAAATTAATATAATACTCTGAGAGAGATAATCTGTCATAACGGTGGGTGTAAAAAATCCAATGAGAGCATGCAGACAGGCAACAAAGATGCAAAACTGAGCTGGAGCATTCACTTTTACACACAGACTGTCTGGCCCCGAGTGTATTCTGCCGAGCCCTCATATACCCGGCAGCAGGTGCAGGTAATTGTGCTGATGCGCTCCAGGTGCGTGCGGGAGGAGTCAGGAACTCCGCCCAGCTCCGGACAGACAGGTAGGAGAGGGGGAGAGAACACAGGAGGACAGGAATTGCAGGCATCATGACATAATCTAAATTGGCCTAAAATTATCCACTGCGCTCATCGTCCATCGTTTTCTCTGGATTTTAAACAATCGGTATCGGCATCGGCCATGAAAAAAATTAATAAAAAAAAAACATTTGTGGCTCTAATTTTAATAGCACTATTTAGTATTCCTAATCATTTTTTGCCAACTTTATTACAAACTTGGTAAATTTGCAACGTTCTGGTCAAAACCCCCTAAATCCAATTATGTGCTGCTTTCAGAGGTTTTTGCAATTTCCTGTAGTTGGTGACATCAGGAAAGAATGCCCTGATTACAGCTAAGTGTTTCTGGCCGTCTCGATTCCCAGTATGCAGACTCCGTACTCATGTACTCCCAAGTACAGACTTGTGGGCGCAGACTCGTAGAATGGACTTGAGGAGTTCACAAACACAAAGGCTGTGTCTCAATTCGCCCACCTGGCCTTAGAATCACCATTGGAAGGGCGGTTCGAAGGGCAGTGACGTAATTTCCGGCGCGACAAGGGCTGTCCCATTTCAACCCACCCTACTGAATGCGGCCGACAAACCTGCCCTTCCCTTTGCACCGTTTCCATGGAGATCAGACGTAACCGAAGCGTGCATCCGTGCACACTTCACGCACTTCTATATCCCGTCATGCACCGCGCCTACGCAAAAAAGAGAAGAAAATGGAGAATGTACGCAAGTACACGTTTAAATGTAAGTACTGTTTAACGTGGGTTCAACTGGTTCAACAGAGCAACACGAAATGGTTGTTACGTGAAACTGTTAGAATTAAATTCAGATCTGTATGAGGCCACTCAACTCAGTGAAGTCCCGTAAAATAGAGTTTACAGTTATCGCTGTGTAGTTGTAACAATGAACGAATTATCGCTTGCACTTGTATATTTGTGTATTAACCGTAATGTTTAATATTGTTTTTTATTTAAGAATATTCTTTTGTTTTTAGGGAGCAACGAGCAGACGGAGCTATTCATCCGCCTGAGGGGGGAGAATACGCACCTGTTCAGCGGGGCCAAGTACTCCGCACAGGCGGCGTGGAAGTAAGGGCAAAAACATTGCAATATACCCACATAATATAACAAGGACCCCAGAAATACATAAAAGTTGCCCTTACTGCGAATTGAATACGTTTACATTTGTACATATGTGGATAGTAATGACTTAACCTGGATTTCCCTATTTCATTCCCGTCTTATCCACAACCTGTACTTCTGTGAGCAGAAGTACAGAAGAGGCTCACTGATGGCCCTGAATATGCTTATCTGAGATCACAGTGGAGAACTAAACGTACCTGTTTTTCAGTAGACTGTTGCTCACACAAATGTGGGAATTGTTCATTTGATCATCAAAACTACCTTCTTTACCAAAGAAGACTCAAAAATATCTTAAAAAACACATAATGAATTACATAAATGGAATGATAGAATGTGCTGCATAGTAACAGAACAAATGTTTCCAATAACTGTAGGAAATCTAACAGTGTAGTAGAACATTCTGATTGTCAGTGTATTATAAGCTGCTGTATTATAATTGAGTAAATTGAGAATGTTTTTCTGTATGACTCAGGACAATACTGCAGAAGATGGGCCTGGAGGGGACGGTCACCCCCCTTCAGGCCAAAAAAAAGTGGGAAAACCTGCAGAAGAAATATAAAGTATGTACATGATCTGAATGTGTACTGTTTTCATTTGTACTTATAAACCATTGTGTTAATGTTGTTTTCACATGTCCTGTATTAACATTTGTTCTGTCAAAGGACTGCAAGTACCCCAAAAGCGGCGAAGGTGTGGCGGGGAACGCCACGGCTGAAACTTGGCCCTGGTTTGTCCTCATGGATGAGGTGTTGGGGCAGAGGGCCTCAATCAACCCCCCTGTCCTCATCGCCTCTGTCCCTGAGGACACACCAGGGCCAAGTACGTCCTGGCAGCCACAGCCGCAGCCGCAGCCGCTGGAGGAGCAGCAGCAGGAGGAGCAGGAGCAGCAGAGGGGACAAGCAAAGAAGAGGAAGCGGGAAAATCCAATGCTCCAGCTCTCCAGGGAGGACCTGCGCATGCAGAGGGAGCGGGATGAGAGGGATCAGGAGGAGAGGGAGGAGAGGAAACAGCGCCTCGAAAGATTATTTAGTTTATTAGAAAAAGTTATTGAAAAAAATTAAAGAGTTTTGTTTTGAAACTTTTATGAGTTTTTCTTGACAAATATTTACATTCACACACATTGGCATGTGTTAAACAAAGGAAAAGTAAAATAAAGTACTATTTAGAATTTATTAACGTAATAACTAAAGTACAAAAGTAACAGTCAAAGTGCAAATGAATAAACCTGAGTGAGCCAGTGCCAGGTTTTAATCATGAAGACACACTTCTAGGGACCTTGGCAGTGCTAATCAATCTTCTCTGCCTGGACCGACTTGACAGTGCTGAGATTGAGGTCTTCATCTTCTGGCTGGTATGTGGGGCTGTCACACCGGGTGCTGCTCCACTGTCCACCGCATCGTTCATGGGCTGGGTTTGCAGGGCTGGCTGGGGCAATAGATGACTGGCATGTCACTATCGAAAAATCAGAAACAGTATTGATAGTACTGGTCATGTTACATCACATCTATTTACAGTCAGTGTTTACAGGTAATCACAATGAAACACTTTCAATAACAATTTGAAACTTGCTATTCTGTAAATACCTAGATATAATCATGATCCATGGGCACCTCCTCCAGGGCAGAGACCTCAGCAGACAGCTGGTCCCGCCACTGTGCTCCAGCAACGGCCTCCACTTCATTGTTCCCCTCGTCCTCCACTACATTCTCCTGTGGCTCGTCCTCCAGGGCCACGATGTCTCCAGCCCCAAGGCAGATGTTATGGAGGACGGCACAGGCAGTGATGACCTATGACAAGAAAATATGATTTTGTCTTTCATCATCACATCATCACATATTTCATAACATTTAACATTTCACTTACATGTGGTGCAAAAGTGTGGTGGACCTCCAGCGCATGAAAAAAGATGGCCCTGAATCTTGTTTTCATCATTCCAAAGGCACGCTCAATAATTGAACGTGCCTTGGAATGATGAAAATTGAAGCGCTGGGCTCCCACACCGTGCACTGGCCACTTATAGGGAGTGATGAGGGGGAGTGGATGCTGGAGACAGGGGTACCCTCCATCTCCGAGGATGAAGTGCCCTGGAGGAGGATACAGTCCTCTCTGGTACAGAGGACTGTGTCGAAGCACTCTGGCATCATGAACAGAACCAGGCCACCCCATATAGGTGTCTATGAAGCGGCCCTGATGGTCACAGCCTGTAGGATAATGCTGTGAAACAGTTTCCTGTTTCTGTAGCTGTGACCATCAGGGCCGCTGGGTGGCCTGATTCTTACATGGCAGCCATCTATTGCCCCAGCTGCTCCCCTAAAGGCCCTGTGCCTCGCCAGCCGTGCAAACCCAAGGGTCACTGCCTCAAAGTCATCATTGGTAGGGAGGTGGATGACTTTGTGACGCAGGGCCACCACCTCCCCAGTGACCCTGTGGACGATGCGGTGGACAGTGGAGTGTGGTATCCCAAACACTCGGGAGACCACCCAGTATGATGTCCCACTTGCCAGCCAGAAGAGAAAGACCAAGACCTCGAGATCAGCACCCCATCCATGCCGTCGGTCCAGCTCCAGAAGGAGCATTAGCACTGCCAAGGATTCCCTGCTCAGCCGAAAGTCAGGCCGTGTGTCTTCATGATTAAAGAACCTTTCCAGCTCTGGCACATCCAGGTTAATTCTGCAGTATATTCTTTGGGGCTAGTTTGGGGAAAGAAAGTTATATTGAATAAAGGTATGTGCAGTTATTCACTGAATAGAATAATAATACATTATTATGATTACAAGTTATTATTGCAGTAATAACAATAATAAGCTGAATGTAACTGGCGTGGCATAGAAGGTAAACAGCGCCCTCTACTGGTATTAAAGTGATTTAGCCATGGATCAAATCAAACCTCTCCCAAATACCAGACCATTAAAATACACAACATCCCACTTCGTACAACAAATAAGTGTTGGTTTATAAACTATGAATGTTAAAATTATCTTGGTTACCATTGTCTCTGTTATAACGTTTTAAGAAGGTATATTTGGTTAAAGTTATGAAGTAGCTACAATAGGGAAAACAATCACCTGGAACCTATTGATATTACACAGAAAACATGAATTACTTCATTCAATCTAAAAAAAACTGAACGCCTGCGACGACGACACCTAGACTCTTCTTGTATTAAATTCTGAACAATGAGCAATAAAAGTGTCATTGATTTTGTGTCCATTTTACACCTTTGCTCAAACATCAATGGCGTATAGCTAATTCATCACCAGCCGTCACCTTTTGTAGGCGTTACGTAACTACGTAACGTACGCTCAAAGACAGCGGTGGAAGTGTGGTCCATGGTGTGGGCCTGTCCCACTTCAGCAAGATGGAGGCTACACTGAGGAGAGCAGATTCTCGACCGGAACCTTGAAACTGCACTTTTGAAGAGTACTTCGTAAGGACCCTTGAAGGGTGCATTTGGCGAATTGAGACACAGCCATAGTCTGCTCTCAGCTTTTGGGACAGGTGGACTTGATGACATCACAAGAAATAAAGTGGGTGCTTGCTATAATAAAAGCTAATAGTAAACTTTAAACTAATAAATAAGACATTACCCTTCTCCATAATATAGCCTAACTTAATCTGCCCCATGAGCCCTCTTCATCATTTACACTAAATGTTTGAGCTATCATATATCATGTTTATTCTGGCCAAAGGCTATTTTCTTTTTTTTTTTTTTTCTTTTTTTTTTATTGTGTTTTTATTGTGTTGCATTCATTGTCTTCTAGTACAATTCTGCAGTACTGGAGGAGGAATATGTATTGTAAATATATATTCAGAATACTAATGCCGAGTAACTTTATTTAGGGTTTTCAAAGCAATCAAGTGTCTTGAACGTAAAATAATTTTGATTTCTCAAACACGCATAAATCACTCCAAATTCAACATCAAGTGCATAAACAAGTTGATATTTAATAATATGTTGACTATTTTGTTTTTAGAAAATATGCAAAGGAAAGTGATTTTAGTGTTTTGTGGACAGCAAAGATGTCTATGTTATTGTTTTAACTGGATTTAACAAGTTTAATTTCTCGTCATGTTCCACTGTTGTGCCACTTCAACCATTCAGATTCAAATATTTATCTGGATGTTCTGTCTTTTCTTTATTGCTTCCAGGGCCTGTCCAAAACTTGTCATATCTGTAAAGATTTTTTGTTTTGTTTTTTAAGCGTGTATCATCCACACAGAGGAGGAATTTCAGGGTTCTGTAAATGACACATTTTAAAACCAGGTGAGGTCACATGGTCTTTGTGGTTTCAATGGCCCAGGTCAAAATAGTTTTTTTTCCACATTACTCCTTGTATATTTGCCCACTGCTATCCAACATGTGACAACAGATAAACAGTGAAAACTGTGTGGATAAGACCTCACACTGCAACATAGGCCTATATCAATTAGATATTAGCCAGATTAGAACATTTGTTCACTGTATGTGGTAATGCAGATAAATTGCACTGGGTTTTTTTTTTTTCTTTTTTTTTTTGTATGAGCAGTGTTTTGTTTATGTATTGTTATTTGTTCTATTTGATGTTAAAATTAAATTCAAGAATAAAAAAAAAAACACATGCTTTTGTGGCTTTCATGTTTCAGGTTTTAAATGATCATTCCTAATGTTGAGGTTACAAATGACTGTTTGTAATTGTGTGCTCGTAATTCCAACTGCTCAAATGCATACTCCCCATATATCTGAGCTGCCGTTTATATGTGTTGGGGAAGGCAATTAAGTTTTGCTCGTGGTTATCCTGCATGGGTTAAAAGAGCATAACATGACGTAGTGAATACCAAGTTCGAACCCACCCAGGGACGATTTGATAGGAAACTGAAACGCAACCACAAGTTTTGAGTTCCTTCTGCTACCACTACAGTACTTGAAAAAAGGTAAGGTGAAGAGCCATGAAATCCAACATTTTAAAGTATCCCTTTCCATTGTGCAAATGTGGGAATTTGTAGGAAACAAAATGATGGAATTAGCTCAAATGATAAAGTCATAAAATCTAACCTTTTACGGTTCCAGTTGGCCAAAGTATAGGTCTAGTAAACAGAAGGGCCTGGGTTGGAATTCCAGCTGTAGCGTTTTCTTGTCTGTTCAAACCTGCAGGATTTCTACATGAAAGCAAAAGTATACAAATGTCTCCAAACACTTATAAATGGTACAAACACAGGGAACTTACACATGTGTGGCGCAATAGGCCAGCGAGCTCGGCTGTTAACCGAGAGGATGGTGGTTCGAACCCACCCAGGGACGATTTAATTTGATACGAAAGTGAAATGCAACCACAAGTTTTGAGTTCCTTCTGCTACTACTACAGTACTTGAAAAAAGGCAAGGTGTTATGTTAGAAGAATCGATGCCTTCAAGCAACAGTTTCAGTCTGCAAGTAAACACAGATGTCATGGCTTCTTTCTGAAGAGCCATGAAATCCAACCTTTTAAAGTATTCCTTTCCATTGTTGGTCTACTTGACAAAATGTATATCAATAGTTGTATCATTCTGCAAAAGAGAAGCAGTTGGCCAAAGTCTACGTCTAGTAAACAGAAGCGCCTGGGTTGGAATTCCAGCTGTAGCTTTTTCTTGTCTGTTCAATCCTGCAAATGTGGGAATTTGTAGGAAACAAAATGATGGAATTAGCTCAAATGATAAAGTCATAAAATCTAACCTTTTACGGTTCAAGTTGGCCAAAGTATAGGTCTAGTAAACAGAAGGGCCTGGGTTGGAATTCCAGCTGTAGCGTTTTCTTGTCTGTTCAAACCTGCAGGATTTCTACATGAAAGCAAAAGTATACAAATGTCTCCAAACACTTATAAATGGTACAAACACAGGGAACTTACACCTGTGTGGCGCAATAGGCCAGCGAGCTCGGCTGTTAACCGAGAGGATGGTGGTTCGAACCCACCCAGGGACGATTTCATTTGATACGAAAGTGAAATGCAACCACAAGTTTTGAGTTCCTTCTGCTACTACTACAGTACTTGAAAAAAGGCAAGGTGTTATGTTAGAAGAATCGATGCCTTCAAGCAACAGTTTCAGTCTGCAAGTAAACACAGATGTCATGGCTTCTTTCTGAAGAGCCATGAAATCCAACCTTTTAAAGTATTCCTTTCCATTATTGGTCTACTTGACAAAATGTATATCAATAGTTGTATCATTCTGCAAAAGAGAAGCAGTTGGCCAAAGTCTACGTCTAGTAAACAGAAGCGCCTGGGTTGGAATTCCAGCTGTAGCTTTTTCTTGTCTGTTCAATCCTGCAAATGTGGGAATTTGTAGGAAACAAAATGATGGAATTAGCTCAAATGATAAAGTCATAAAATCTAACCTTTTACGGTTCCAGTTGGCCAAAGTATAGGTCTAGTAAACAGAAGGGCCTGGGTTGGAATTCCAGCTGTAGCGTTTTCTTGTCTGTTCAAACCTGCAGGATTTCTACATGAAAGCAAAAGTATACAAATGTCTCCAAACACTTATAAATGGTACAAACACAGGGAACTTACACCTGTGTGAAAGATATCCATTTGGCGCTTCGCTTGTTGGCTGCCTTGAGACTTGGTGGTATGAAATTTGGGCTTTTGTACAGCTGAAGCTGAGGGGAATTAGCTCAAGTGGTAGAGCGCTCGCTTAGCATGCGAGAGGTAGAGGGATCGATGCCCTCATTCTCCACAGTTGTTACTGTTTTTGCAGAGAAGACCATTAGCAGGCTGTAGATTGCCAGTTTGTAATGTAATGGGGGTGGTGAAAAAGGTAAGGCTTGAACATTTTCCTGATAGTGACTTAAAAGAAACAGTCTCTGTGGCGGAATAGGCCAGCGCGCTCGGCTGTTAACCGAGAGGATGGTGGTTCAAACCCACCCAGGGACGATTTGATTTGATAAGAAAGTGAAATGCAACCACAAGTTTTGAGTTCCTTCCGCTACTACTACAGTACTTGAAAAAAGGCAAGGTGTTATGTTAGAAGAATTGGGGCAAGTAGGGAGGGTGCGGGGTTGGATAGGACACATGGGGGGGCGGGGTGGACTGGGACATCATTTGAGAAATAATATTAAATTGAATGAGCAATATTTGCACATTTTGATTTCAGTCTTTCAGAATCCTGAGGTGGGGTGGGGGATGGGGTGAGTGATCAAAAGTGAAAGTCCAAATGTCCTTGGGGGGTGACGGTGATGAGAGTGTTGCGGGGGAGCAGGGTCTTGTTAAAAGGGTGGGGGATGGCTATGTGAAGGTGTTGGAGGTGGGTGGTAAGACGGTTCGTGAACAGGGTCCAGTGGGGGGCGGTGCGCTGATCGTACAGGTGGAGGTTTCTGACAAAGAAGATGGTGTACCGGGCTATGGACATGATGAGTCTGACGAGGGAGAGGTTGGGTCTGGATAGGTGATCAGGTGGACGGTCGGATGGGCGGTGATGGTGGCAATGTTCCGGAGGATGTGGGTCTGGGGTGCGGTGACCTGGGGTGTGGTGATCCGGGGTGCGGTGATCTGGGGTGCGGTGGTCCGATGGGTGGTCTGGAGTGTGGTGATCTGGGGTGCGCTGGTCCGGGGTGTCCTGGAGTGTAATGGGGGAGCACCTGGCCTGCCGCACTATGGTCTGGGCGATGGTCAGCTGAAGCGGCTGGAGCGGCGACAGCTGAGCTGTGGTAGGCTCCGGCGACGAGCTGATGGTCGGCCGCGGCGCCGGTCGGCCCCAGGGCGCCCCCTTCCAGCCCCGAACAGGAGAGACCAGTGCTCCTGGTCGTCCCCTCCCAGGGCCGCGGGCGATGGGAGACTCCAGTCCAGCCTCCGGATGAGGAGGTCCTGGACCCGGACCCAGAAGCGGCGGGTGGTGAAAAAGGTAAGGATTGAACATTATTCTGATAGGGATTTGAACAAAACAGTCTCTGTGGCGCAATAGGCCAGCGCGCTCGGCTGTTAATCGAGAGGATGGTGGTTCGAACCCACCCAGGGACGATTTCATTTGATACGAAAGTGAAATGCAACCACAAGTTTTGAGTTCCTTCTGCTACTACTACAGTACTTGAAAAAAGGCAAGGTGTTATGTTAGAAGAATCGATGCCTTCAAGCAACAGTTTCAGTCTGCAAGTAAACACAGATGTCATGGCTTCTTTCTGAAGAGCCATGAAATCCAACCTTTTAAAGTATTCCTTTCCATTGTTGGTCTACTTGACAAAATGTATATCAATACTGGAATCATTCTGCAAAAGAGAAGCAGTTGGCCAAAGTCTACGTCTAGTAAACAGAAGCGCCTGGGTTGGAATTCCAGCTGTAGCTTTTTCTTGTCTGTTCAATCCTGCAAATGTGGGAATTTGTAGGAAACAAAATGATGGAATTAGCTCAAATGATAAAGTCATAAAATCTAACCTTTTACGGTTCCAGTTGGCCAAAGTATTGGTCTAGTAAACAGAAGGACTGGGACATCATTTGAGAAATAATATTAAATTGAATGAGCAATATTTGCACATTTTGATTTCAGTTTTTCAGAATCCTGAGGTGGGGTGGGGGATGGGGTGAGTGATCAAAAGTGAAAGTCCAAATGTCCTTGGGGGGTGACGGTGATGAGAGTGTTGCGGGGGAGCAGGGTCTTGTTAAAAGGGTGGGGCCTTCAAGCAACAGTTTCAGTCTGCAAGTAAACACAGATGTCATGGCTTGTTTCTGAAGAGCCATGAAATCCAATCTTTTAAAGTATCCCTTTCCATTGTTGGTCTACTTTACAAAATGTATATCAATAGTTGTATCATTCTGCAAAAGGGAAGCAGTTGGCCAAAGTATATGTCTAGTAAACAAAAGTGCCTGATTTGGAATTCCAGCTGTAGCTTTTTATTGTGTGTTCAATCCTGCAAATGTGGGAATTTGTAGGAAACAAAATGACGGAATTAGCTCAAATGATAAAGTCATAAAATCTAACCCTTTACGGTTCCAGTTGGCCAAAGTATAGGTCTAGTAAACAGAAGGGCCTGGATTGGAATTCCAGCTGTAGCTTTTTATTGTCTGTTCAATCTTGCAAATGTGGGAATTTGCATTTCCAAGTCTACATGGAAGCAAAGGCATACAAATGTGCCCAAACCTGTATAATGAGGTACAAATACATGGACCTTAAACATGTGTAAAAGATCTCCATTTGGCTCTAAGTTTTGTTTGCCTGACCCTTGATGGCATGAAAGTTAGGCATAGTCAATTCCACACCAACATTTTGATTAAAATGAAACCATTTAAAGTACCCCTTTTCATTGCTGGAGCACTTGAACAAATGTATATTAAGACTTGTATTATTCTGCAAAGTTGGAGTAGTTAGTCAAAGTGTATATCTAGTAAACAGGATCTTCTGTGTTGAAATCTCAATCTACATGAAGGTAAAGGCAGTCAATCAGGTTCTCCAAACCCTTAAAATGAGGTACAAAAACATGGACTTTACACTTTAAATTTGGGCATTTGTGGACAGCAAAATGAGGGGAATTAGCTAAAATTAGAGAGTGATCGAGTGATAGTTTGCGAGTGGTAGAGGGATTGATGCCCTCTTTCTCCACAAGCCCTCCTGTATTGGCACTGACTACTGTTAGCAAGTTGCTTGATTGGCTACCGTTAAAGAATATCCATTATGACAAAGTTAACACTTGAAAGTTGTACTAACAACAAGTTAATTAACCCTCATGTTGTCCTCGGGTCATAATGACCCGCCACTGTGTAAAAAATAAATAAATAAATAAATAATAATTTAAAAAAAAATCACCTTAACGATTATTTTTGATCTTGAAATTTGTTTACTTTTCCTTGATTGACCCAAACTTAAGAAAAAGTGAATTGTTGCCTTTATTCACATTATCATGCATGCTGTACTAAAAAAGGTACACAGGTCGTCTTCGGGTCAAAATGACCCAACAGTGAAATTCAATTAAAATCATGGCCACAGAGTTATTTACGCACCACAGAATGTGAGAATGTTTTAGTTCTGTCTCAGATCAATCAGTAGCAGATGTAAACAAGACAACACAGGTGTCCTTCTCGTGGACAGTGCCTTTGTTCTGTGGATTTCCAGAAGTTATAAAGGTGCTGCAGATGACATTACCCCGAATTCTCTCTGTGCTGAAGCCATGAGTGCGCGTTATAACGTCCAAAAGTCTCTAGAGCAGATTTTTCCAGATGTCCAGCAAGACAATTCCGATTCAGAGGAGGAAGTGGAGGATGTATCAGAAGAAGAAGATGGGGAGGAATACAACCCAGAGCATAATGAATCATCTTCAGAAGAAGAAGAAAACGCTGAAGCTGAAAGAGAGACTTTCCTTTAAAAAAAACTGCAAAATAACATGGTTCTCGGAAGCATATGACCAACATGGCAGGGACGCAGAACAAAATGTCATAAAGATGACCCCAGGACCCACAAGATATGTGGCTGCCCTATCTCTACAACCCAGGGCCTGATGTAACAGTGGATGAGCAACTGGTTCCATTTAGAGGTAATTTATTTTCATATTTCTAATAAAAGTGATTTTCACTATTGAATTCTATGACTGTTTTCTGTGACTGATACAAATCACTGATGCTAGTCTCTTCTGTCCAAAGGTCGTTGTCGTTTCCAGCAGTATATGCTCAGCAAGCCAGCAAAATATGGGATCAAGTCATGAGTGGCTTGCGATGCCAAATCAAGCTACGCTTGGGAGATGCAAGTCTACACAGGGAAGCCGACCAGTGGAGGCTCAGAGAAGAACCAGGGGATGCGAGTTGTGCTTGATGTGAGAGAGGGACTGAGGGGTCACAATGACATGTGACAATTTCTTCACCTTTTATGAACTCAGACAGCAGCTCCTGAAGAGGAAGATCACCATGGTCGGCACAGTTCGAAAGAACAAGCCTGAGCTCCTGCCTGCACTGCTTGCAACAAAGGAGAGAGAGGTCTTCTCATCAAAGTTTGCCTTCACGCCCACCACCACCAAAGTTTCCTACATCCCAAAGAAAAGTAAGAATGTAGTACTTCTGAGCACACTGCACACAGACGCTGGCATTAGCAATCGTGAGGACAGGAAGCCATCCATCATCCTAGACTACAACTGTAACAAAGGAGGTGTGGACAACCTAGATAAGGTGATTGGAACATATAGCTGCAGAAGGAGGACTGCCCACTGGCCCCTGGTCATCTTCCACAACATCATTGATGTTTCCTCCTACAATGCCTTTGTGATTTGGAGAGAGATCAACCCAACCTGGATGCCTCGTAAGCAGAACAAGAGGAGGGTGTTCCTGGAGCAGCTAGGAAAAACATTTGTAACTCCACTCATTGAAAGAAGGAAGCATGTCCCCCGCACAGAAGCCTCTGCAGCAGTTGTCAAAGCTATACAGAGTGAAGGAACTCCTGATCAACCTGAGGATCCAGCTGCCACAGCCGCTGCCTCAGCTGGGGCAAGAGGAAGAGATGTCAGTTCCGCCAGCCAAAGAAGGACTGTAAAACACATACTGTGTGCTGTAGGTGTAAGGAATATATCTGCAAGAGCTGTGTATTTGCATACTGCCCTACATGTGCTAATTAGTTGAATGAGTTATATTGTTTGTTTGTTTGTTTGTTTTTTTTGTATATTTTCTTACATTGTTCACTGGCAAAAAAAATAAATAAATAAAATAAAAAATCAGAAGAATCTGACTCATTGGGATGATTGGCATTTCTTTTGTTTCTAAAGCTATAGAAATACAGGTGAAAATGGAAAACTCATGTTTCACATATTTTGTGGTGAATGTTTCTGCATTGAAATTCAATGAAACTGCTTATATTGGGGATTTAGTGAAGACAGGTCATTTTGACCGGGAGGACAAGGGGTGTGTGCAGAATACGAGGACAACATGAGGGTTGACAATTTCAATTTTTCAATTCAATTCATTTATTTTTGTAACGCCCAAAATCACAGCAACAGTTGTCTCGAAGGGCGTTCATGTTTTGGTTGATGGGGGAAACCGGAGTACCGGGAGGAAACCCATCCAGACACAGGGAGAAACATGAAAAACTCCACACAGAAAGGCCTGGGCGACACAGGGATCGAACCAAACCTTCTTGCTGTGAGGCATGAGTGTTGCCACTCAGCCACCGTGCTGCCTACACACACCACCGTGCTGCCTACACACAATCAATCGAAACGATCAAGAGGATGGTGGTTCAGTTGCACTCAGCTGTTACAGCCCTAGGCCTTAAGTTCCTTTTGTTGTTTGTATTTTTGTCTATTATTTTTCATGTGTGTCTCTGAATCTTTCTACTTTCCCCATGAAATCATAGCTGTGGGAGCCCTTGTCTGTGATTGGAGGACGGTTTTCTAGCCTGGCCAATCCTGGGGCCCACCTTCAGCCACTTCCCCCATTTAAGAAGACACCTGTTCAGGGCTGTTGGCCTGCATTTGGCCAGTATGCCATATTCGCTTGGCTCTTTAGTTATGTGATCACAGTGGTAGTAACTCCATGTTTTGAGACATGTGGTCATCAGTACTGACTGTTTGTTCATCAAGATTTTGTTATGTTACTGTAACATTTGTGTTTTACTTAGCTTAACTTTTGCCACCATCTCATTCAGCTTTGGGGCCAGTAAGTGTCCTGTGAAGGCATGGGCAACTGGGTGGTTATATTTTGCGTGCTTTCAACACTTGCAAGCCTGGCCCCATCCAGTAACTTCCTGGGACATATCTGACCAGTAGCACCGGGAGCGCAGCAGGGCCAACATTTTTTCTATCCCTTGATGTCCATAGTCCTGATGGACCTGGGTGAGGGCGTTTTTGAACTGGGCTTGGGGCTAAAGGAGTTGGTTCACAGCCCCACCACTATCAGGCAGCAGCTGATACAGCAGCCCCTCCATCTCAACCAGGCAATCCCACTAAAAGGGCTGAACGAAAGATGGCTCATTGCTCTTCACAGCTGTTTCTGTTGCCTGAACATGAGAACCTTGTGCAATGTCAGACTCCTGAAGCTCACAGAGGTTACCAGAGGCATAATTTGGAAAAGCAGCCACTACAGCCCAAAGTCACTGCTGGAGTCACAGAGTCCGGCCTAGTAAGACAATGTGTCAGTGTTCAGGTCACAAAATCAAAAGAAGCAAACTGAGATGCCCAACACTGCTCCACAGCTCCCAGTTTGGCAGAAGAGAGATAATTCAAGGGGTTGTTGTCAATATAGACCACTCACTTGAGGCCTCGGAGGTTCTCCCTGAACTTTTCAGTTATATGACTTAAGGGCCAGCTTCATGGAGCTGAAGTTCGACATGTTATGTTCAGTCACAACCCCTGACTGGCGTATGCAGTAGGCCTTCCCAAGATGAATGAGAGGGAGAAGTCAGCATAAGCAAGTACCAGGGCTGAGCTAGGCTTACAGTGTATCAAAGCTCTGCTGACATTCTGTGGTCCATGGTCCAGCAGCACTCTGGACAGGCCTTTTCCTGGACTATTTATCAGTAATTTCAGAAACTTGGTGATGTAAAGGAACACTTCTTAAAGTGGAAGTAGCAAAAAAAAAAAAAAAAAAGTGATTACTCAAACATAAATGAATAACAAATTTGAGAGACTTAATGATAAGGTCAAACCATTAAAACATGATCAAAGTGGACAGTTAAAGTGGATTTTGCTTTTGAATGGAGATCTTAGTATTGAGGGCCATGAGACAGGTAGCGTTGATATGCAGCTCAGACACATACGGCAGAATACAACTTTTATACAACCTTTTTTCTTCTGTCAGCAGATTCTTTTACAACAGCATACGTCCCCTCCTCTATTCCTCCCGGCTCCGTATGCACACTGGCATTTCTCACATAAGGGCCATTATTTTTGCAAAAGGTGAAGGTCACCGCTTTGTAAAAGTCAGACTTTTCCACTCGGTATAAATTACTCAAACATTCAACATTTATTCAACGTTTTACAGCGACCAGGCCTTTCATGAACTCTGTCATTTAGATCTTTAATCTCGCAAGCTCTTTCAACCTCGAAGGAAGTTAAACTGCTTCAACTTTGTGATTAGATTTTTTAAAGACGCTATAAGATGTTTTTGTATTTGGATAAGTTGAGAATCAAATCAGGCTTTGCAGCAGTGAGTGACAGAGAATAGCTGGAGGTGAGTGGGGGAATCACCAATGAGTCACTGAGTGATATTCAATGAACGCAATGCTAGCCTGAATTTTGGTCAGGCTCAGGCAAAGAATCTAAGCGAAAATTTAAAGTGCAGCTGTGCTTAAAGTGCTGTGATGATCTATATTTTCCACCAATAGGGCTTGAGGAGGTGTCACAAACCAATTGGATGTTGAATGCAGGAGTGATCTTTATCATTAACTTAGCTCGTAATCACAAATAAAATAGGTAAATAAACCAACAAAGCCACCCAGAGAGATGACTGGAACCATACTTAAGGCACACTGGCAAGTACAATCAAGATGAGGAGGCTTTTAGAAATTACAAGGTTAGTTATAGGCTCTTGTTAAGTTTGTAATAATTCTTTGTTTTACCTTTAAAATCACATATTCAGCAACAGTTCCAAAAAATACAATAGCACATATCCCAGGTTATAATTTACAATTGCATATTCCCAAGTGTCCATATACAATTGCACATTTCCCAGTTATTTACAATTGCACTTTTCCCATTAAATCCAGTCAACAGTACAGAGATATGCGAAGCAAAGAGGCATGCACACAGACAGACAGCAGTGGCCCGTGATTCATCCAACTCCCTAGCCTATGAGTTAAATGTACTTAGCTTAGCTAAAATAGGGCGACAATGCATTCAATCACAGTTATTAGAGAAAAGTATACTAAGCTACCTTGAGTAACAGAGGACGGGGATAAACACGTCTAATCGAATGGTGGAGGTGCACAGGTCAGAGGAGAAGTAAGAGAAGGGGGTGGATTTTATAGCTATTTTATGGTCTTGAAACAAATTATATTTGACCATAGTTAATTACAATAGATTAAGTATTGGCGAACAGCACCACCTGCTAACATATTGATGATAAATAAGAAAAAAATATATTCCAAGTATTCTTTCATAGTTTCACACTTCAACGGGCAAAAAATTTGATTGTATAATAATGATTTAATGAAAAAGAGTTTGTTCCTATGGAGGTCAATTTGATCCTTCTTCAGTTCTGGTCAGACTGCTGGTGGACACTGCCTTATATCTGTCTGAAGGGAGGAACTACACTGAAACACACAGACCAATTGGTTTACAGTTTCTGTTGAAAACTGTCTATTGAACTACACTAAGTGTGAACTGTCCCTGAGTCATATTTAGGATAATCATTCAGCCCCATTTTTGATTTATGTTATGAAGGAGTTATAAAGAGAAATAAAGAAAAAATAAATTATGTCTAAGTACTGTTCAAAGATGGATTGTCTTTCCTAACAAAATCATTTAACTCCCCTCTCAAACCACATCTTTTCTGTGGCTAGCATCTGTATCTCACTATATTCAAAGGTTAGTGGCTTTGAGCTGGAGATGTATGACAGACTGGGGTCCCGAGCTGCTCTTGCAGCGATGTTGGTTCATTCTTCCTCCTGATCTTGAATTTTGAGTATTCTACTAATGGGTACAGGAAGAAAATTTTAGACTCCTTACAGAACATGGAGAAGGAAGAAGTCATTAATCAACAGCTGTATTACAGACTCTATCTCCTAGCATAAATCAAAACAGGCAAAACAATAGGAACAGCCAGTATGCTAACAGGTGTGAGATCACCCATTAATGCCCTAAACAATTATACTAAAAAAGACTCAGGGACTCACACTTCCTCAGACCTGGGACCATCCAGCACTCTCCAGCAGGATTCAACCTGAAACACATGAATTCAGTTTAACCCAGACTAGACCAGGACCAACCATAAGCCAGACACCAGGACCAACCATGGACCAGGACCCACACCTGACACACTGTAGGGGACAGTGCAAGTCTCAACTGACAGACTGCAAGGGGCAGTGTGGTGTCATCTGGCAGATTGCAGGAGGCAATGTGGTCTCACCTTACAAACTGCAAGGATTACTGGTCCTGCTGAGTTGTCAGGAGCTTTGCTTGCAGCTTCACTCCTGAGTCCTGGAAGTCATTACTGAGTTCCAGGTGTGTGAGACTAGAGAAGGCCAGAGGACCACGTCTGTGAGGGAACAGGCCACAGTCAATCAGACTGAGAAGAGAGGAGGGGCATTAATTTAAAATATTTCATTATTTTGGACGAAGAAGAGTATGGTCAACATGACTTTGCTTTAGTTAACCTGTTACCGTTCCAACGGCCTGGCCTTACTTTACAACTTTACAGCAATGTACATACACTTCTGCATCACCCACACAAACAATCTACACATCAAATATGGCACTCATCTTTCTGAATATGTAAACCTGCAATCACCACAGTGCTGACAGGAAAGCCATTTTTACAGAAAAGACAAAAATTTGGATTTGGACTTCACTTACCTTTGAGGGCTCTGGTTCTGTTAAACATCAACATATTCCCAGAGCGTTGGTCTCATTCGTTCTGTACAGGTCCAGAGAATATAATCCAGTCAAGAAATTATGTCCACAAAATAAATTAAATCCTCCATGTCCAATTTGCTGCAGGAAAGTATTATAAATGTGAAATCTATTCCGTAACTTTTTTGCATTTCTTTTGTCGATTTCAGGCATAATAAACTTCTCACAGTGCCAGCTTTGTTTCTCAGTGCTAAACAAACTTGTTAGTTTGTGATTGACACCAATGTTGGCCAATAAGGTGGGGGTTGTGGGTTACTGGAGCCCCAGACAGCGAATCAGTGCTACAGAAGACTGAAAGTTTATGCCCCACTCTCCACCTTGTAGAATCAACCAATTAGATTACACACATTTAGTTATGTTTTCAACTTACAGCCAATGAGTAGCGGAACATGACGATGTATGACATGCCATGTGTGGTAAGACAGCTATAAGCGCAATAAAAGCACAATATAAGCGCATCCTTTCTCATTGCTCCCCCTTTTGCCCACATGCATTTTCCGGTCCCTCTGTCCTCCATGCCCAGGTAAAGTCCTAATCAGTTACTTTTCATTCATGAAAATATCCAAATCCCTAAATCATCACTTCTTTTAGTGCCGCTGTCTGACTGCAGCTCGGTACCGCTTCACTTTCGCAATACGCTGAACTTTGTAGCATGTTCACATGTGCCCTCGTCTTTGGGGACAGGTAATTAATATCCACTACTCTCGTTCATTCACAAAATTGTCCAAACTCTCATAAAGTCCATGTTTCATGTAGCTTCTCTGCTTGGCCATAACATTGCAGCTTGGGCCAAGTGCACGTCGCTGTGTGCCTTCATCTGCAGAGACAGGTAATGCCCCGTGGAACCTCTTCATTCATAAAATTCCCAAATTCTTATGGATCTGTCCCTTGTAGTCCCGCTGCTCAGCTGTACTCTCTGTACCAGGTCCATTACGTACAGTGGTGCGCTTTCATCAATAGGAAAAGGTAAATGTATCCCAAATGTAATTTCAACTCCAAGCATGAGTCCTCTAACTATTAGTTAGGTTGTAGTTGGCATTGTGCCAAGGACGTGCCAAGTCATCTTGTGTCTCATCATTTCAAACTCCAGAAAGTGAGCTGCGTAAAGCGGACTCCCAGCCATCAAACTTGGGATTGTGTGCTCACCTTATTCCATCAGCGGTATGTGTCCCTTTTCAGTTGGGGTAAGTTCCATCGCTCTGTAGGACTATTTAACTCCCCATTTATTTTAGGTGTCATTAGGGGTCAGCATCGGCACAGGGCATGCCGCCTCTGCTGTTTTGTCTTTCGCTTTGTCATCCTTTCTTTTGCTTTGCCTTTTGTTTTATTTTGCCTTTTGTTTTGCATTTAGCTTTGCCTTTTTTTGTCTGGCTCAATTTACAGTTTGTTCTTTTAGTGGTGCTGTTCTGGGCAGAGCTCGGTCACACCTGAGCTCTGTGCGTCGAGCTGTATTTCGCCCTGTACATGGTCTGACAGGTGGGGGGTTTGGGCTCGGTAAACTTTTAATGAATTGAATGAGTGTACGGTGAACACAGATTTTATTTATATTGTACTTATTGTTAATGAAAATAAAACACTGTTTCCTTTAATATGTAAAATAACCATGATGTAAATGAAATGGAACCTGGCTCTTCATGTTGATATGCTTACCTGTGTGCCTTATATCTAGAATCTAGTCCTCAAACTAGATTTGGGGTGGCATTGTTGCAACACTTATATTTTTTAGTACTATCTCAAATTATTAACCCCTCAACTGCCACACATGGTTTTCCGTAAAATGACGGAGCTTCATGCCTGAGTAAAAGAAGCCAGGTAGAAGCAGAAATCCCTGCGTATTGGGTACGTAATTTTACACGCTGTTGTTTTGCAGCAGTTTTGCATTCTAAACATGAAGAAACGGACAAAACACAGGAAGTATTGAGTACACTGTGGATGTTTGTACAAGTTATACAAGAGACATCTCGGACCTGGAGTGGTTCCTGGCACAGAGTGAAGATAGCGTTTGGAATCAGGAGTAGAGGACCTTATGTTATGATGGATTGGATGCTGTTCCTGATCGGTGGTTTATATGTGTGTATCATTAGCATGACTTCTGTACACATTTGTGTTTTTCCTTAGGCACATGGGGGGTGTTAACCTATCAAATGCGCTCATCGGCTATTACAATGTTTTACACAAAGCAAAGAAATGGGACAAAACTTTTTTTTTTTTTTTTCATTTTGTGGACATTGCCATTGTGAATGCAGTCAATTTCTATAAAGGACACTGTAGATCAAAGGGTAAAATCCCTATGCACCAAAAGGCCTTTAGAGAAACTCTTGTCTTGGAGCTGGCAGAGGCAGGAGCATCAGAACACAGCAGGAAGAAGGAAGCACAGAGAAGTATCATCGTCCTGTGTACATCAACCCGGGCAATGACAAGACACACAGGGCAGGTTGAAGTGCAAGAAGTGACATGCCAAACTCCAATAAAATATTTAACCTGCAATATACCCCTGTGCTTCCTGAAACAAAGAGACTGCTATAATGACTGGCACACAGAAGACTAGCCATAATCATGTACAGTGTGTTTTCAGTTTAGAGTGTGTGTTTGTTTACATTTTGAAGTGTGTGTGTTTGTTCACTGTTTGCAGTGTGTGGTTTGTAAATATATATTTATTTTGACCCATACTATTATGACTATTTTGACTATATTTTATAAACAAATATACATTTTATAACATGTTTTGATATGCTACATAAATTTACATCAGTAATAGAGCAGATATGTGTGCAGATACAGAATCCTCTAAGTGTAAGCTTTCAGTAGAGCCCTCATTGATGTCTGTGGGTTGAAGCATTCAAAAAGTATTTTTTCCAAACTTTCTCCAAATACCTCCATTTGGATAGGTTTGGAGAGGTTTGTATAAATTTGGATACATCAAAAGTCCCTCCATAAAACACCAGGATTTACTAATGATAAAATGAGTGTAAAAATCTATTTTTTAAAGATATTGTCCTCAAATTTGTCCCCAGCTACTGACTGCAGCTTTCTACACCTTCATTTTAACTAAAAAAAAGTAGGCGCGGAGGAGAAAAATGATTTTTTATGTGTGTTCCAAAGTGTATAAATGCTTAGCAGACATACTTACAGTGATTCTGACACCTGTGGGTAAAACTATAAGATTTTACAAAGACCCCCAACTTGTGTATTTACTACTGAAGGTTCAATAATGGTTATCATTTTAATTTGGAGGGGCCAGAACAAAGGCAGTTTCACCAAAATGACTCAGAATTCTAAGGGCTTAACTTGTTTCATTGTATTTGTATTTCTGTTTAAAGAGGGAGTACTGTGTAAAATCCATGAAAGTTAAGTTGAATTTTTATCCTGAAATCTGTAACTTTCTCATGGAATGGCCCCATATGCAGTGTATGGCCGAACGACTGTGTGTGTATGTGTGTGTGTGTGTGTGTGTGTGTGTGGGGGGGTGGGTGGGTGGGGGTGTGTGTGTGTGTGTGGGGTGTGTGTGGGGGTGTGCGCGTGTGGGTGCGTGTGGGTGTTTTCTTTAGTAATCATAAATTAGGTGCCCACATTAAGATCCAGACTTACTTGAACTTTAAGTCTACTCGGTGTATGACAGCTGGGACTCTGTTGATGAGCAATTAGCCTTTTCTCTTAGCCTTGTAGCTCCAGCAATTACAGTCAATGTACTGAAATCAAAACTGCAAATAGCTCCTTCAGCATCATAAACATTTAAGTCCAAATGAAGTGAACTGGAGAAATCATATCTCCATAATTTAGCACAGAGACTTTTTGTGCCTCAAAGAGATGAATGCTTGTGGATAGAAACTGCAAAAATGAGCCCTAAAACCACAGGGGAATTCTTAAAAAATAATAATTCATCATATTAATTAAACTGCACATTTGTGAGATGATTTTAATTATTCATAGGCCGTGGCTTGGGGTGTATGTCGTGTGCAAAAACACATTTTGGACTGAAGTTACTGCCCCATTTCTCTTTTGACTTCTTTAAGCATTACTTTACAAAAAGGAAAATACACTTACATGAAGCTCATGTTCAGACAATACAAGCAGATAGTGCTTACTTGCTTGCTTAATATTATGTTCATTCTTTCTCGACACTGCTACCCTGGGGTTGACTAACTGAGACGAGAAACCACTAATCACTCATACTCATTTGGCAAAGTAGGTTAAGTGTATTGCCTAGAGACACAACAACAATATGCTTGACTCAGCCAAGACTGGGCTTTTAAACTTATTGTGATGACGACTTTAGTTCCTGAGCTACTGTTGCCCATGATATTCCTAAATAATGAAAGTTACACTACCAGTTAAAAGTTTGAATGTTTTGTTTTTTTTCTACATGTTCTATGGATACAGAACACATGAAATATGTGATGCAAGATGTATGGAATTATGTAGTACTAACTAAATATATTTAAATATTAAAATCCTCTAAGTGTCCACCCTTTGCTTTGTCGACAGTGCTGCAAACCTTCAGTCTTCTCTCAGTGAGCTTCTGGATGAAGTCTCCTTTCTCTTCACACGTGTGCTTTGTCAGGGTCAAAAAATATCAAAGTGCAAATAGTGATCAAAGCAAAAAGTAGACATTTTTTTGTTTAATCTAAAACAAGTTTTGAGTTATTTTGAGTTTATTTGTTTACTCCATTCCATATGTGTCATTCATAGTTTTGATGCCTTCAGTGAGAATCTACAGTGTAAATAATAATGTAAATAAAGAAGAAAAATGAATGAAAAATGTGTCCAAACTTTTGACTGGTGGTGTATATCAACAACACAACACATTATGAAACATCATAGTAACCCCACTAATTATGTCCCAAACATGGGACAACCAACCACAGGTTTGACAGCCTTATTTCCAGGAGTCTCCCCCAGAATAACTGTGGCTACAGCAGTAGCTTACCAACACCGAGTGTGGAGTGAATCAATAATGCTGTATAAGTCTTATGTATTTTATAATTTTTGTAGCATTTTACAGAAAGGCACCGGATTTCTTCTTGTTGTTTATTTTCTGAACACAACTACTACTACTGCTATTGCAGGCCGAAAACCATGTCAAAACAAGAACAAAGTGACGTAGAGTCTCCTAAATAACTAGTAACTGACGAATAGAACCTTCCATAAACTCGTCAGCAAAACGTACAAGGCTTTTTTTTTTGCAAAATGTAAAAAAAGTGTCCACTCAGATCTGAACACAAAATATCAGATCATTACGTTACTATAAAAGGTTTGGGCTAGCCAACAAATGGGTTTAATGGGTAAGCTTAAACATAGCTGGATTCAATGTCGTGAGAGATAACCAAGACAACATGTCTTCTCTTCTTAATGTTATTTTTGTATTTTGAAAAAAATGAATAAATAATAAAATAGGGCATTATAAACAGTAGGACTATAGTTAACAGTGCTTTATAGGACAAATATTATTGCTGTGTTGTTGGCCTTTAAACATGTTCTTGAGTACCTTTACTTTGGTATTTCATGTTTTAGAACTTAAAATATCTACTATCTTCTGACATTAGTCACCTTATTCCTACAGATGCCCTCCCTGCTCTGGGATCTGGGGTTGGGTGCCATCTCTTGTCACTGGAGGGAATTACTATTGAAAATCCTATCAACAAATAGATTTAGCAAGATTTTCTGACAAGCTAATAGAAGCATGCAATTGTATCTGACTAGCCTGGTCTCTTTTACATTGCAAAAATATCAAACAGAAATCCGTAAAAAACTTAAGGTCTTAGATACATTTGAAGTGACAATGAATCCTTTGATCATGTATATTTAAAGAAGGGGTATGATGCAAACTCAACTTTTTGGAGCTTTCTACCATGTCATAACAGTGTTTCCACATGTTTGAGTAACTTAGATTTCTCTCCCAGGCCTTGTCCTTAAATATACAAAAGGTTGACAAAAACTAAATTAAAACTTATAAAACATGTTAATGCGCTATTTTTGGCAAATTTAGAAATTTCGAAACAATAAAAGTTAGCATCGTGATCTAAATATGTTATTATCAGTTAATACCCCATAGAAGTGTAATACCCCTTCTTTAAGCAGTGCCTGTGGCAAGTATCCTAACTCCACAACGGGCAGTGTCCTCCCCGGTTTAGAGAAGGGGAGGACCACAATACCCAAAGAGTGCTCCAGGCCATGCTTCCCCACTGTCCCAACCCGGCCCTGGGACTTAAATGTGATTTGTACAGATGCTATTCTGCTGACGCTGCTGGAAATGTGCTGGGCTGTCTCAGAGGAGCAGCTCTATAAACTTCATTCCCAGTCAATACCAGGCGCAGTATGAATAGTAATAAAAAAGCAGAGTCTGTGGTAAGATATTCTCACAGACATTCATTGTGCATGCATAAATGCAGGAATCCATGAAGTAACCAGGTTTCAGCACGCAGTAAGACTTTTAAAACCAGTCAATAGTAGAATAAATAAGTACAATAATAAATAAATAATAAAAAAATAATACATATAACAAGACTTAAAAAAAAAGAAAAAGAAAAAAAGTGACCTGTGTGTAGATGAATTTCAGTGTCTCTCCAGTGATGTTATGGTGATTCAGGCAGTAGTATTCAGGCACAGACACAAACATTTTGTGTCTGTGTCGACAGTCAGCAGTTGTTTTAAACACTGAGCACACACTTTGGCAATCTGCCTCTTATTCACAATGCTATGAGCAAAACAGTTGATTAAGTAATGTGTCCATAGAAACAACCCAATTTATATGACGAGGAATTTTCAAATAAAATTACATTTCAACCTACTCGGCTGCCTTTTATAGCTGCCTTTAAATGCTTAACCCTTCATGATTTTTCTGAAACCTTCTAAAAGCTTTATAAATGTTACAGATTACACTACGTGATTCAGACCCAGGAGTTCCTGCTCTTGTGTGGCTGGCAGGGCACTGTGTAATAATTTAGTTGCCCTGTTATATCAAACTGCACATTACTCAGCACAGAAAAAGAGCAAACCATAGATGGCATTACAGTGGTCCCTCGCTATATCGCAGTTCACCTTTCGCGGCCTCGCTGTTTTGCAGATTTTTTTTCAATTTTACATGCTTTTTTACAGCATATGAACACACATTGTGTTCTGCGTGCTGATTGGTTAAGGGACTTGTAGACCATTGTCCAACAATCTTCTCCATGCCATGTCTCCTGTACAGTACAGAATGTGTTCAGCCAAATTTACATAAATGTTTGATCGAAATTACAGCAGAGCAGCGCCAAGACAAACAGGCATGGTCAGAGGAACTGTGAAATACACGAGTCACTATTAATCAATTAAACAAGAGAGAAATGTGAGAAAATGTTAATGTCTGTCTGAGAAAAGTGTACAAAGTGTGTGGTGAGGAGTTTTACAGCTTTTAAACATATACAGTGAGGCAAATAAGTATTTGAACACCCTGTGATTTTACAAGTTCTCAGACTTAGAAATCATGGAGGGGTCTGAAATTTCATCTTGGGTGCATGTTCATGTGAGAGACATAATCTAAAAAAAAATCTGGAAATCACATTGTATGATTTTTAAAAATATATGTTACTGTTGCAAATAAGTATTTGAACACCTGAGAAAATCAATGTTAATATTTGGTACAGTAGCCTTTGTTTACAATTACAGAGGTCAAACGTTTCCTGTAGTTTTTTACCAGGTTTGCACACACTGCAGGAGAGATTTTGGCCCACTCCTCCACACAGATCTTTTCTAGATCAGTCAGCTTTCTGGGCTGTCGCTCAGAAACACGGAGTTTGAGCTCCCTCCAAAGATTTTCTATTGGGTTTAGGTCTGGAGACTGGCTAGGCCACTCCAGAACCTTGATATGCTTCTTACTGAACCACTCCTTGGTTATCCTGGCTGTGTGCTTTGGGTCATTGTCATGCTGGAAGACCCAGCCACGACCCATCTTCAATGCTCTGACTGAGGGAAGGAGGTTGTTCCCCAAAACCTCACAATACATGGCCCCGGTCATCCTCTCCTTAATACAGTGCAGTCGTCCTGTCCCATGTGCAGAAAAACACCCCCAAAGCATGATGTTTCCACCCCCATGCTTCACAGTAGGGATGATGTTCTTTGGGTGGTATCTTCTTCCTCCAAACACGGCAAGTGGAATTAAGACCAAAAAGTTCTATTTTGGTCTCATCTGACCACATGACTTTCTCCCATGACTCCTCTGGATCATCCAAAGGGTCACTGTCAAACTTAAGACGGGCCTGGACATGTGCTGGTTTAATCAGGGGAACCTTCCGTGCCATGCATGATTTTAAACCATGACGTCTTAGTGTATTACTAACAGTAACCCCTGAAACGATGATCCCAGCTCTTTTCAGGTCATTGACCAGCTCCTCCCGTGTAGTTCTGGGTTGATTCCTCATCTTTCTTAGGATCATTGAGACTCCACGAGGTGAGATCTTGCATGGAGCCCCAGTCCGAGGGAGATTGACAGTCATGTTTAGCTTCTTCCATTTTCTAATAATTGCTCCAACAGTGGATCTTTTTTCACCAAGCTGCTTGGCAGTTGCCCCGTAGCCCTTTCCAGCCTTGTGGAGGTCTACAGTTTTGTCTCTTGTGCATTTTGACAGTTCTTTGGTCTTGGTCATGTTAATAGTTGGAGTGTTACTGATTGTATGGAGTGGACAGGTGTCTTTATGCAGCTAACGACCTCAAACAGGAGCTTCTAATTTAGGATAATAAGTGACGTGGAGGTGGACTTTTTAAACGTGGACTAACAGGTCTTTGAGGGTGAGTATTCTAGCTGATAGACCGGTGTTCAAATACTTATTTGCAGCAGTAACATACAAATAAATTATTTAAAAAATCATACAATGTGATTTCCAGGTTTTTTGTTTATATTATGTCTCTCACAGTGGAGATGGCACCTAAGATGAAAATTTCAGACTCCTCCATTATTTCTAAGTGGGAGAACTTGCAACATCACAGGGTGTCCAAATACTTATTTGCCTCACTGTATATAATAATTGTAAAAAAATAAAAATAAAGCTATGACTACTGCGGATTTCGCCTATTGCGGGTTATTTTTCAAATGTAACCCCGGTAATAAATGATGGACCACTGTATTGTGGTTATTGTATTAAAGGTTGTGTGGTAATTACTTCAGAATCAACTTTAGAGGGTGCTATGTATGTATGTCAAAGCCATACCAGCAGCTACTGGAACTACTGGAATAAGGCTGCCTGGGATCCAGAATTCACACGTCTTTAATACTTCACAAAGATGTGAGTCAGGTCCCCAATGAATCTCACCATCTTCAGATGGACATCATTGACAGGTGGATTAGCCCGTCAGGGACATGCACGGTCTGTCCATATCCAAAAAAAAAAAAAAAAAAAAATGAAAAAAATCACAAGGGTCTACAAAGCACGAAACTCTGTTAATCTGAGGTGAGAGAAATTTTATTTTATTTGAAAATGACAGGTAACCAGTGAGCTCCTTCATTTCACATGCGTCTCACATCTGATTGCACGATCACATTTGGCTGGATTTGAGACGCAAGGGAGGGCATGCTAACCACACTGATATCTATCTGTAAAATAAATACAGAGAGATATAATTCTGGATTTGCCAAGCAAGGAATAAGGTTTATTTCATATTTTTTATTTATTTATTTTAAAGGCACAGTGCATATTAATGAACACCTACAAATATGAATGATAGGTGTGGATTATTTAGCGAAGATGCTCATTTCTATCTGTTGGATCTAGGTTACACAGAAAATAATTAATAAACATATAGATCATTTAAAATGCCCACAGATGTGCTGTTTGGCAAATAACTTAAATTCCCCACTAAGTCATTTAAATAATTTCCAGCCACACTGAAGCCGCACCCAGAGACCAAAGTGTCAAAATTGCGTGAGAAGAGATTTATTGGAATTAAATGGTATGATTTTGTCGTTTGTGCCAATGGTGGAACATAATGAAGTAAAAGTAGTAAAGTACTGTACTTAAGTAAACATTTTAGGTATCTGTACTTTACTTAAGTACCTGTGTAATCCCTGAGTTGTCCCGGTATGAGCCATAGTAAAAGAAAAAAATTTAATCTGTCAATTGAACAAAAAGTTGTAGGAGTGAAGACATTTTGCTGTGTGTGCCTGAGGGGCCAGTAGCCTCCCCTAGAGAGACCACTGCTCCTCCATAGTGCTCTATTTTGACTAAAAAAAGTTTATTATCTTTATTTATTTATTTATCTTTATTTATACAAGGGACCCAATGAGAGCACTTGGGCTCTCTTTGAAAAAACAATCAAAACAAATAAGTCCATATAAAACATCAAAAACAGTTACAGGTGTGTGTTCAAATGGCAGTGTGTTCAAAATGAGACAATTATAAAAGAATTCCATATTAGGGGCTAACTACATTCAAACTTGTAGTTTCTCTTAGGTAGTTTTTTTCATGTGATATTTTTATTGCTGTATTTTTTTGCTCCTGTAACTGTATTTTCACTTAAGTAACAAAACTGAGTACTTCTTCCACTGCTGGTTTGTGCCAATAATGATACTCTATGTTTGTGCAGTACATTTACAGAGGTGAGCAAATTTTGCTTTTACACTTACCTTCCAAAAGACCAAACGTTACACAATCAGAGTAAACTAGTCAAATATTGTTGTACAGATAATGTAATGATCATGTATTACTAATTGGTATTTGTACATGATGAAGTCATATTACTTTACTTTTTTTTTTTTTTTTTCTGTTTTGTAGCCAATCAGACGTCTGAATGTGCTCCTCTGGAAAAAAATGGCTGATCTATTGCAGCCCAAATCCCAGCACTTGATATGTACGTGTATTCTAGTGCTTGTGTGGGCCTCCTTTAGTTAAAGCTGGGAGACTGCACTTTCAAATAACATTACCTTTCTATGGAGCCAGGAGGTAGAACTTGTGATTGTGTTAAAGCACCCAGGCTATGCTGTGTGTTAATTAGTTTTGCGTTCAGGTTTTATTGCAAATGGTTTCTAAGTATGGATGTGAATGTTTTTGCAAATGTGTTAACTTGATCTCAAGTTATACCAGAATGGGTTTTATAACTTCACTAATAAGCTATTAGACAACAAATATTTAAAGGTGCGCTATGTAACTTTTCTTGTAGAGGGTCCATCATTTGCTTGTCTCCACAGAAATGTTGCTGCTTTGTTTGGAATATTCCACAGTATGGCATTAAATGTTTCTATGTTCAAGTAAACAAGGTCATGACACCAGGCCAAGTCACAGGTCAGATCTGTGGAGACGCGACCCCACTTGTGCCTTTAATACACTGTCTGGCCAAAAAAAAAGTCACCTTTGGACCTTTGGACCGCCTTAAGCTTTGATTACATCACACATTCGCTGTGGCATTGTTTCAATAAGCTTTTGCAATGTCACAAGATTTATTTCCATCCAGTGTTGCATTGATTTTTCACCCAGATCTTGCATTGATGATGGTTGAGTCTGACACTGCACAAAAGCTTCTCCAGCACATCTCAAACATTTTCAATGGGGTTAAGGTCTGGACTCTGTGGTGGACAATCCATGTGTGAAAATGATGTCTCATGCTCCTGAACCACTCTGTCACTATTTGAGCCCGATGAATCCTGACATTGTCGTCTTGGAATATGCATTATATACACTGATGGAATAACCTGGTCATTCAGTATATTCAGGTGTCAGCTGACCTCATTCTTTGAGCACAGACTTTTGCTGAACCTAGACCTGAACTGGACCTATTTGCTTAGTTAAATCCAGGTGGCGGCAAGGCAGTGTATTTTTTTATTGTAACACTTTCACAAGAGTACTTGTTTTTCTCAATTCTTACAAATGTCATACACACATTAGCTTTAATTAGATTTGATTACATTTAATTAGGCAAAATTACACACTTTAACTTTCATTAGATTGTAGGCAGAATTATTCACATCAGCTTTCTTTAGATTGTAGACAGAACTTTATAGATGAGCTTTCATTGAACTGTAAGAGTGCTGAAGTACTTGAGACCGGACCGTTTATTTAACGGTCTAGGTCTCATCTTGGTCTTGAGGGTGCTTGGACTCAGTCCAGGTCTGACACTAGATGAGTGAGATCACATTTCATTATGGCCGCTGCTGTTGGCAATATACTTGCTTGGAGCCAGTGGACTCTGCACGGCACATCACTCCACACACGGCCTGAGTGCAGCAGCATGTCATGTCGTCAAAGCCCTGGGTTAGACTTGGATTATCATCCTACCTGTCCCAGTGCCTCACATTAGCATGCTGCTCCTAGCCTTTCCCCTCTCTCTCTCCTCCCTGTGTATAGAGTACATAGGCTCCCTCATTACTCACATCTTAGAAGAGTGAACTAAAGACTAAACTCAAACCAAACTTAAGGTAGAGGACAGAGAGAGGTGAGCTGTAGTTTGCTCCATAAAATGTGCATATCCACTGTGTTTATCATGATGTGTGTTTGGTATGTGCAGAAGCTGTGTATAATATCACTGCAGTCTGTAAGATAATATCACTCCAGTTATGAATGTGAAACAATGTCATGGCGTGCATATCCAATCCCATGACCAATTATTTTAGAGACCTTCTTTGTAAAGTGAATGTGGGTTTGAAACTGTAGCTCCCAAACTGTGGGTGCACTCTAGTGACGTCATAACATTCTAAGACATGAACGTACGTAAAGCTGGGCGATATGGACAAAAATGCCTATCTAGATATACATTTTTCATCTATCATTTATCATATATCATTCTCGATATATAATATATGTCTCTATATTTTTAATGTAAAACACAATATCCTGAAGCCTGATAAATGAAAAGTAGAAATGCAAATCTACATAGACGAGGCACGTTTTGGAGATAACTGGCCCTCATTAAAACTAAATCCAACATAAAAGTAATAGTATTATGCATAACAGCTTCTCTGCCGTCAGTTATAAACCATTAGGGCATAATAATTTGCCTATTTCAACAGGTAAGTATAATTGATCAACTTCTCATTCGTTCTTGTTTATAAACTTTATTTCTTTCCTTTTTCTTGTTTTCATCAATTTTATTTGTCCTACTTGTGCATTTCTGTGACAGGGTTTATTTTTAAAAAGGTGGAAAATGAAAATACTGTACTGTACCGCATTAGCAGCATCTGCTAAGGCAGCACAGTGTAGCCTGCATTAGCAGCATCTGATCCTAATATTTTTGTTCCTCTGCTGTATTTTCTCAGGATTAAATTAGATCAATATTTATGATATACCCAAATTTATATCTTGCTCGACATATTGTAAATAACAATATATCACCCAGCTGTACTTGAATACTAACATCTTTTCCACTTAAATTATGAGACTTGAATTATAATTGCCATTCACTGACCTGGAGCTCTTTTAATATGAAAAGTTTTGGATAGTGTTGTGGGGGTATCTCACAGCCTTCTTGGCGGTGTCAGTGCTATTATTCACTTGTGTTGTTTAGAGAGAGTTACCCGCTGATCCCTCTGAAAGGTTATCTTCTTAAGCCGTGATCATTATTCTTTTATGAGCACTACCTGGGGTCATTGCGGTAAGCTCTCACAGATGAGAAGAAGCCAGAAAAGTACAAAGTTGTAAATCATACTTTTAAAACAAAATGGAATATCTGTGGTACAATGAGCTTTTTATGACAAATATTTTTCATTAGTGTACATCTTGGCCATTACAGGTTCTGGGTCTTTTGTTTCAACTCAGCACCATTCGGTCCCAGGACTCCCAAAACCCCCTTTTGAACTAAGCCTCAGACAGATATTTGTGAGTGAGTAATTCATGGTGCTTTTGTCACATACAGTGTGGCACAGTAATGAAAATTTGATCTAAGAATACTAACATGATAAAACATATATCAATATAACATTATAGGGGCTTATGTATTGTTATGTCAAGCATATGGCATTCCCAAGGAACATCCTCTTCATAAGCAGTTATACTGTAGCATTACTGTTTCATACATACGTGTCCTCAGGTATGAAGTAAACATGTCGACATCAAATGTAACTTTAATTAGTTTCAAAAATATTATGCATGAGACCAGGTTATAATTTGATGTTTTGGTTCCCAAGCTGATTATCCGATCAGAAAGCAGAATAAGCCTCATATGACTTTCTCATGTGGGTTGCCAGGTTCAGTGCTGAATCTGCACTACCTAAACCCCAGCATCTGCAGCCTCATATACCAAGAATGAGATAAACTTGCATGTGTCCTCTGTATGCTGTGCTATGGCACTGGCGACCCAGGTTCAGTTGTGATTGTAGTACCTTCTTTTTTTTTTTTTCTTTAATTTCAAGAGCACAGGTTACATACACTTCCTTTAAAGCTTCACCACATAACATTTCTGGCAGTGGACCCCCAACCTGCAATACATGGAGGCAGAAGTTCTAACTATCCATCCATCCATTTTCTTCCGCTTATCCGGGGCCGGGTCGCGGGGGCAGCAGTCTAAGCAGGGACTCCCAGACTTCCCTCACCCCGGACACGTCCTCCAGCTCCTCCGGTGGGACCCCAAGGCGATCCCAGGCCAGCCGAGAGACATAGTCCCTCCAGCGTGTCCTGGGTCTTCCCCGGGGCCTCCTCCCGGTGGGACATGCCCAGAACACCTCCCTAGGGAGGCGTCCAGGAGGCATCCTGAGCAGATGCCCGAGCCACCTCAGCTGGTTCCTCTCAACGTGTAGGAGCAGCGGCTCTACTCCGAGCTCCTCCTGTGTGACCGAGCTCCTCACCCTATCCCTAAGGGTGCGCCCGGCCACTCTGCGGAGGAAGCCCATTTCAGCCGCTTATATCGGCGATCTTGTCCTTTCGGTCATTACCCAAAGCTCATGACCATAGGTGAGGGTAGGAACGTAGATTGACCGGTAAATCGAGAGCTTCGCCTTCCGGCTCAGCTCCTTCTTTACCACAACGGACCGATACAGCGACCGCATCACTGCAGACGCTGCACCGATCCGCCTGTCAATCTCACGCTCCATCCTTCCCTCACTCGTGAACAAGACCCCGAGATACTTGAACTCCTCCACTTGGGGCAGAGACTCACCACCCACCCGGAGAGAGCAAACCACCTTTTTCCGGTCGAGAACCATGGCCTCGGATTTGGAGGAGCTGATTCTCATCCCAGCCGCTTCACACTCGGCTGCAAACCGCCCCAGTGCCTGCTGCAGGTCCTGGCTCGAAGAAGCCATCAGGACAACATCATCTGCAAACAGCAGAGATGAAATCCTGTGGTTCCCAAACCAGGCCCCCTCCGGCCCCTGACTGCGCCTAGAAAGTCTGTCCATAAATATAATGAAACAGAACCGGTGACAAAGGGCAGCCCTGGCGGAGTCCAACATGCACTGGGAACAGGTCTGACTTACTGCCGGCAATGCGAACACAGCTCCTGCTCCGGTCATACAGGGACCGGACAGCCCTTAGCAAAGAGCCCCGGACCCCATACTCCCAGAGCACCCCCCAAAGGACACCACGAGGGACACGGTCGAATGCCTTCTCCAGATCCACAAAACACATGTGGACTGGTTGGGCATACTCCCATGAGCCCTTGAGGACCCGATGGAGAGTATAGAGCTGGTCCAGTGTTCCACGACCAGGACGAAAACCACATTGCTCCTCCTGAATCCGAGGTTCGACTATCGGTCGGATTCTCCTCTCCAGCACCCTGGAATAGACCTTACCGGGAAGGCTGAGGAGTGTGATTCCCCTGTAATTGGAACACACCCTCCGGTCCCCCTTTTTATACAGAGGGACCACCACCCCGGTCTGCCATTCCACAGGTACTGTCCCCGACCGCCACGCGATGTTGCAGAGACGTGTCAGCCAAGACAGTCCCACAACATCCAGAGACTTGAGGTACTCAGGACGGATCTCATCCACCCCCGGAGCCTTGCCACCGAGGAGCTTGCCAACCACCTCAGTGACTTCAGCCAGGGTGATGGACGAGTCCGCCTCTGGGTCCCCAGTTTCTGCTTCCTCCTCGGAAGACGTGACAGTGGGATTGAGGAGATCCTCAAAGTATTCCTTCCACCGCCCGACAACATCCCCAGTCGAGGTCAGCAGCTCTCCACCCGCACTGTAAACAGTGTTGGTGAAGCACTGCTTTCCCCTCCTGAGGCGTCGGACGGTTTGCCAGAATCTCTTTGAGGCCGTCCGATAGTCCTCCTCCATGGCCTCCCCGAACTCCTCCCAACCCCGAGTTTTTGCCTCTGTGACTGCCCGAGCCGCGGCACGCTTGGCCCGCCAGTACTCATCAGCTGCCTCAGGAGTCCCACGAGCCAACAAGGCTCGATAGGACTCCTTCTTCAGCTTGACGGCATCCCTTACTTCCGGTGTCCACCACCGGGTTCGGGGATTGCCGCCGCGACAAGCACCACAGACCTTACGACCACAGCTACAAGCAGCCGCATCAACAATAGAGGTGGAGAACATGGCCCACTCGGAGTCCATGTCTCCAACCTCCCCCGGGATCAGGGAGAAGCTCTCCCGGAGGTGGGAGTTGAAGACCCCCCTGACAGAGGGCTCCGCCAGACGTTCCCAGCAGACCCTCACAATACGCTTGGGCCTGCCAGGTCTGTCCGGCTTCCTCCTCCGCCAGCGGATCCAACTCACCACCAGGTGGTGATCAGTTGACAGCTCAGCCCCTCTCTTCACCCGAGTGTCCAAGACACGCGGTCGGAGGTCAGATGACACGACAACAAAGTCGATCATCGACCTCCGACCTAGAGTGTCCTGGTGCCATGTGCACCGATGGACACCCTTGTGCTCGAACATGGTGTTTGTTATGGACAAGCTGTGACTAGCACAGAAGTCCAATAACAAAACACCGCTCGGGTTCAGATCGGGGAGGCCGTTCCTCCCAATCACGCCCCTCCAAGTGTCACTGTCGTTACCCACATGGGCGTTGAAGTCCCCCAGGAGAACAACGGAGTCCCCGGTTGGTGCACTGTCTAGTACCCCTCCCAGGGACTCCAAGAAGGCCGGGTACTCTGCACTGCTGTTTGGCCCGTAGGCCGACACAACAGTGAGAGACCTGTCCCCGACCCGAAGGCGCAGGGACGCGACCCTCTCGTTCACCGGAGTGAACCCCAACACGCAGCGGCTGAGCTGTGGGGCAATGAGCAAGCCCACACCAGCTCGCCGCCGCTCCCCGCGGGCAACGCCAGAGAAATGGAGAGTCCAACCCCTCTCAAGAAGATGGGTTCCAGAGCCCAAGCTGTGCGTGGAGGTGAGGCCGACTATATCTAGCCGGTAACGCTCAACCTCCCGCACAAGCTCAGGCTCCTTCCCCCCCAGCGAGGTGACATTCCATGTCCCCAGAGCTAGTCTCCATGTCCGGAGATCCGGTCGTTGAGGTCCCCGCCTTCGACTGCTACCCGGATCTCTCCGCACCCGCCCCTCATGGCTCCTCCCGCAGGTGGTGGGTCCACGGGAGGACGGCCCCACGTCGTTTCTTCGGGCTGGGCCCGACCGGGCCCCGTGGGGAAAGGCCCGGCCACCAGGCGCTCGCTGCCGAGCACCCACCCCAGGCCTGGCTCCAGGGTGGGGCCCCGGTAACGCCAGTCCGGGCGACGTAACTGGCCTTGATCTTTTACTTTCCATGATGGGCTTCTGAAGCCCATCATGGAGCTTCTAACTATACTTTGGAAAATTCTAAATGCAATAGTCAAAGTGAAGGTATTACACTTCTGTGGGGTATTTAATGCTTTGAAAATGCTATGCTGAAAACAACATATTAACATGTTTAATAAGTTTCGGTTTCGTTTTTCTTTGAGTACCCCCTCCCTTTGCCCCCCACATTAAGTCACTCCCCTTTCAACGCACTATCATATTACAATCAGTGTGCATCCCACTAAGGAAACTACTGCATACTGCATCAGGTTTGTGAAGTTGCAGTGTACTGTTTTGTATCATGCTTTTGTATATTTATGGAAATTGCCCTGTAGGAGCATGGGTGATATTGACTTGTGGGCTGAGCATTGGACTGAATCGAACTGTGCCTGGGAGAGACCACTCAATCATGCACGGATGGCATATAAAACAAATTTGGCATGTTGTATTTTTTGTGTTATGAATGTTATTTGAATAAGGACAGATACAACAAACACAGAATAACCACTGAGTAATCTGATGTGGGTATCGCAGTGTTTATACCTTATTATAATTCACAACACCAGTCCCCAGAAGGTCTTTTAAAACTGTTCAAATTTCACTAAAAACAGTGGGAGTTGTTGTAGAAAAAAGTATTAAATACAACAAGTTTGTCAAGAGAATCAAATATACAAACTCACGCCCTCATGCTTCACATTTCTCAACACCCTTTCTCTGTTTTTGATGAGGGAACAATGTTATAACATGGTAGAATGCTCCAAAAAGTCAATTTGGCATAATAACCCCTCTTTAGGTTTTATGCCATATCATAAAAGGCCCGGCCACCAGACGCTTGCTGTTGAGCACTCCAGGTCTGGCTGCAGGGTGGGGCCCCAGTGATGTCAATCTGGATGTAGTAAGTAACTGGCCTCGATGTGGTACTGATCATAAAGGGCTTATCATTTCACTGTAAAAGTCAACTTTATGGCCTTTGTTAGTGACGGGACTTCCGGCTCTTTTATGAGATCCGACTCTTTTGGATTCATTAATTTCAAAAAGCCATTCAAACGACTGGCTCTTTTTATATTTATGTATATGACAGAAGCCAGTGTGAGAACTCAGTTTATATACTCAGTAACCACAGAGAGAGATGACCAAGTCTCAGATGTGTTTAAAATGGGAGTGGGGGAGTGTTTACCTTTGGAATTATGCTTTATGATGCCATATATATATATATATATATATATGTGTGTGTGTGTGTGTGTGTGTGTGTGGGTGGGTGTGTGTATATATGTATATGTATATATGTATGTATGTATGTATATATATATATATATATATATATATATATATATATATATATATGGCATATATGTGTGTGTGTGTGTGTATATATGTATATGTATATATGTATGTGTATATATATATATATATATATATATATATATATATATATGTGTATGTGGCGCTGTGGAGCAATATAATGTCTGACCCATGTAAATTGTATATCATTGCATTCAGAACAAGATTTTCAACTAAATGTATATTAATGCTGGGAAATAGGACACGTTTGAGTTACGGGCCATTTAAAACTTCAAAAAACATATTTTTTCTTTGCAGGCTGGCCACACCCACATTTTATGACTTAGAAAAATTCAAGGGAGTTCCCTATAATCCCACATGGGTCTTGTTCATTTTGACCAATTTGCAAGTTTCTTGAATGAAAATCCATGGCGTAAAAAATTCAAATGTGAGAGTGAAAATTGAAAAAAAATGGGATTCCGCCCACAATGGCCAACTTCCTGTAGGGTTTAGGGTGGGGTCATAATATAATTTTTGCTTGTCTTGACATGTTCTATGTTTGTACCAAATTTCATTTGTCTACTGTGAAAAAGGCCTTTCATTGCCATAATGTATTTTGACTTTTAAGGTGGCGCTATTGAGTCGTTTTGAAGCATACATTTTTTAGCACATTTTTCACCATTCTTGAATTTTAGGTCATAGCTGGATTAGTGTAGAGCATCTATTTAGTCTACAACAAAGTGCAGTACTCTGAACCCTATTCATTTCAAAGACACATTTATTATGTTACCACGGTAACATGGTTGCAAATAGAGGTATGTTCTCATTAACTTTTTTGTTCAGTATGGCAGTAGGGAGGTCCATGCCAAATTTCAAATGTTTTTAACAAAATAATTTTTTTGGGTCTCATTCAAAAGTTCAAGGGGGCGCTGTGGACTCTCAATATTTATATCATTGTTAGCCCCACTATCCTATCGTTGCTGGCAAACTGGAGAAAATTTGGATAAATGCAGTTTCATCAGTTATTTAAAAATAACACTTTTAAAAACTTTTCCGATTTAATTGAAGAATTTGGAATACTAAAGCATGATTTTTATAGGTTTTTACAAATGTGTCATTGTATTACTACTTTGATTCATCAAAAACGTTTGGCAATGGAGGTGTCAGAGTAAGAGAATATGCTATTAAAATTCAAATCTTTGAAGGGGTAACTCCAAGGGTCTATACATTTCCAGCTAAACAAGAGGAGTCACCTCTTCCTTCTCTAACATATATATGGCAAAAAGATCTGGGTGTTGAACTAAATGACGAGCAGTGGAGTAAAATTACTAATGGTGTCTTTCTGAAAATGTCAAGCAATAGAATATTAGAGCAAAACTATAAATTTTTGCACAGAGTATATGTGACCCCACTCAGGATAAGTAAAATGTTTTCTAGCTTGTCTCCTAAATGTAACAGATGTAAATCTCATACAGGTTCTTATTTTCACATGTTTTGGGAGTGTACTCATTTAAAAGAGTTCTGGAGTTTAATACACGACCTTACTGTTAAAATTGCTAAAAAAAAATCCCTTGAGACATCTCCTATTAGAAGTCTGTTTGGCGTAGAATATGATATAGAAATGAATTCAATCCTACAGAAACAACTGGGTATCATATCATATTTATCAAAAAATGTATTCTATTAAATTGGAATACAGACAATCCCCCTACATTTGGAATATTTAGACAACTTCTACTTGATATCTCTCATTTAGAGTATCAAACGTATGCATTAAAACATAGGACGGACTTATACAATGATTTATGGGGGTGCCTTATTGAACAATAAGCTTACAGAGGCAGAAGCTGGTGACCTGAGACTGAAAGTAACAGCCGCACTGAGCAGCGCCAAACCTCCTCCCTCCAACATAGCATCAGAGGAAAGGAAGGCTCTCACTGCTCTAGAAAAGGACCACAGCATCAACATTTTGACAGCTGACAAAGGGAGATGCACCGTGATCCTGAACTCAGCTGATTACAAGGCTAAAGTGAACAGCCTCCTCAGTGACACCACCACTTATGAACTGCTGAAACGAGACCCTACCAGTGGGTACAAGAAGAAAATCATAGACTGCTTACAGAAGCTGGAGAAGGAGGAAGCCATTGATAGACAGCTGTATTACAGTACCTCTCAGACCCATTGTATGTAGTGTTTATTCTGTCACATACAATGTGGCCAAACATCTGAAGACCATCCTGGCTCCTCTGGTGGGTAACACGGAGCACCATATTGAGAACACTGCTGAATTTGTGAGCAAAATCAAGCATCTTCAATTTGATTCAGATGAGACCATGGTCTCATTTGATGTGACCTCTCTTTTCACTCTTTTCCCCACATCAGTAGCAGTGGAGGTAGCAAAGAGGAGAATACTGCAGAATACTAAGCTAGAAGAAAGAACTAAACTCACACCGGACCAAATCTGCAAACTGCTGAAAATTTGTCTCAATACCACATATTTCCAGTTTAGAGGAAACTTCTACAGGCAAATCCACGGCTGTGCCATGGGCTCACCTGTCTCTCCTATCATGGCTAATTTATACATGGAAAAATTTGAACAGGAGGCTTTGGCCTCATTTCCAGGTACACCACCCACACATTGGTTTCGATATGTGGATGACAACTGGACTAAAATCAAAATTCAGGATCTGGAGCCTTTTACTGCATATATTAATGCTGTGGATCCAAACATCAAGTTCACACGGGTTGAAGCCAAGGAGAACAAACTGGCCTTTTTAGATTGTGCAGTAACAATAGGAGAGGACAGGCGACTCCAGGTAGAAGTTTACAGGAAGCCCACACATACGGATCAATACCTGCTGTTTGATTCACACCATCCACTGCAGCACAAACTCGGAGTGATCCAGACACTACAACACAGAGCTCAAATGGTGCCTACAAACACAGAGGGAAAAGTAAAGGAGGAGCAACATGTGGAGAAAGCCCTCTTTGCTTGTGGATATCCAAAATAGGCCTTCAATAGATCGAAGAGAGCTAAAAAACAGGACAACAGGGAATCTGAACCTAGAAGGAGAGGTGTTACCATCCCTTACACTGCGGGTGTGTCTGAAAAACTTCAGAGAATCTTCAGACAGTATGAGATTCCTGTCTTTTTCAAACCCACAAACACTTTAAGGCAAAAATTGGTTGACCCTAAGGACAAAACCCCGAGCCATAAACAAAGTAATGTGGTCTACTCCATCCAGTGTAGTGAAGAGTGCAGTGAGCATTACATTGAAGAAACTAAACAGCTGCTCCATAAGAGGATGTACCAACACCGGCGTGAGAGTTCACCTGGACCCCAGTCTGCCGTGCATCTCCATCTCAAAGCCACTAAACCACTCCTTTGAAGATAGTGAAGTTCAGATCTTAGCCAGAGAAAAGAAATGGTTTGAGAGAGGAGTTAAAGAAGCTATTTTTGTTAGGAAAGAGAATTCTTCCTTAAACAGAAATGGAGGCCTGAGACATAATCTCTCTCCCATCTACAACTCCATCCTCAGACCCAGAACAATGAGAACAATAGCAGGGTCATTAAGGGCTGAATAGGGTTGTTTCAGCTGAAACTGGAGACAATAGCTGTTTACAGTTTCAGTGTAGTTAGCCCCTCCCCTCAGATAGATTTAAAGGCAGTGGCCACCAGCATTTTGACCAGAACTGAAGAAGCGGCTTGGATGAGCAGTGAAACGTCTTCACTCCTACAAGATTTGTCCAATTGACAGATTTAACTTCATTCTTTTGTCACTTGTTGACTGTTACTTCAAACTAAATATTAAGTAGGAGTAAAGATACAGTTGTTCAAAAAGTAAAATGTAACTGAGTACTACACATCTGTGCTCATAGACTTCCTCACAGTGGGAAAAGTAACCAAAACTGTATACTCCAGTACTGTTACTTCAAACTTAAGATGTGCTCATAGAAGTTTGTTTTTCAGGGGTTGTGATCGTTGATGGATGTTTGGTCACAGGACGGACTGTTCACATCCCAGAGGAGACGTCAGAGGAGCCTCTAATCCCACATGGGCCTAGTTCATTTTCTCCAATTTGCAAGTTTCTTGAATAAAAATTCACAGTGTAAAAAATTCAAATGTGAGAGTTACAATTTTGAAAAAAATGGGTTCTGCCCACAATGGCCGACTTCCTGTAGGGTTTAGGGTGGGGTCATAATATCATTTTTTACTTTACAAATTTCATTTGTCTATGATAAAAAAGGTCTCTCATAGATGTAATGTATTTTGATTTTTGAGGTGGCGTTATTGAGTCATTTTGAAACATACATTTTTTTGCACGTGAAAATACAAAATTTGTTGCCAATCTTGAATTTTAGGCCATAGTTGGATTAGTGTAGAACATCTATTTAGTCTACAACAAAGTCCAGTACTCTGAACCCCATGTATTTAAATGACACATTTATTATGTTACCACGGTAACATAGTTGCAGACAGAGGTATGTTCTCGTTGGCTTTTTTGTTCAGTTTGTCAAGCCAAATGTCCATGGCGAATTTCAAATTATTTTGACGAAGTAATTTTTTTGGTCCTATTCAAAAGTTCAAGGGGGGGCGCTGTGGAGAAATATAATGTCTGACCCATTTAAATTTATATTATTACATTAAGAACAAGATTTTGAACAAAATGTACATTAATGCCGGGAAATAGGACACTGCATGTTTGAGTTACGGGCTATTTAAAACTTCAAAAAACATCTTTTTTCTTTGCAGGCTGGACACACCCACATTATTAAAAAAAATTCAGGAAAGTTGCCTATAATCCCACATGGGTCTAGTTCATTTTGATCAATTTGCAAGATTCTTGAATGAAAATTAGAGGTGCAAAAAATTCAAATTTGAGAGGTAAAATTTTGAAAAAATGGGGTTTCACAATGGCCGACTTCCTGTAGGGTTTAGGGTGGGGGTTTTGAACATTAATACATTTTTCACCAAACTTTAATTTTGGGTCCAATAAAACTGACTTTTCATTAATGTTCAGGGGGTCAAAAATGGCTTCAATCTGGCACGTATTATAATAATAATAATGGAAATGTTTTTTTCCACTCATTATTTTTCTCCTAAACCATAAAAGCTACAGTCATGTGGCTTTCAAGAGGGCGCTAGAGAGCCATTTTGTAAAATAGTGCCATGATTTGCATATCATTGCGTTCAGCTCACAAATATGCATAAATGCTGTATTAGCGTTTTCCTAACAAAAAATGTGTGAAAGAGAAATATTGTATTGAAATATTCCAAAAATTGCGATTTTGTTGAAAATTTACCATAACCACACCCAAAGTCATCAAAATGTAATTGATAATCTTTAATCACACATGGGTTTAGTAGGATTTGGCCAAATTTGATGTGTTTGTGATGAAAACTGTGCAAGGAGATGCCCTAAATGCGAGCGTGTGCACTTTTGTCATTCCCAGGTTTGATCCAATATGGCCGACCTCCTGTGCATTTTAGGGCGGGGCCATAATGTCATTTTTGTCATGTCCTGACATGTTCTATTTTTTGATGTGAGTTTCGGATTTTTATGTTGACTTTTTCCAAGTCGGGCTCCCGTTGGCCCAATGAAAATGAAAGTTTGAGGGGGCGTTACCGAATCGACGTTAGTTATTTTTTCTCTGGGTCTTCGGTGACAATTAGAGCTCGTCGAGTTCTAATATTTGACACCCCTCACTGCCATGTCGGAGCATGTTTACTACTTGATTTTTGCCATTTTCCATGCTCCGGACGCGGTTTTAATTAGGCCCTTGCCAGGATGTTGTCCCAGGCTTGGGCCTAATAAAAAAGAAACGTAAATGTAAAAGTGTGTCCAGACTTTTGACTGGTAGTGTATATTTTTTCTTATGGATAATCCCAGATTAAAGTCTGCTGATACCTTATTGTGAAACAGCTCCTCTCAAGTCTAGTTCACCCCTTTTACATCATTGTTTCATTCATTTTACAGAGACTGTTGACATGTATTTTTCTTTCACCATTCCAAAAAAAAAAAACTCTAAACATCCTTGTATTTTTGCTCAGCTTAGCATTTGGTTCTGTTTTAACACAGCAGGGGTCGCGACGTCGCCCCCTCTTGCTATTTTGGAGTAATTTGAACTCCTCTGGCTGTGCTGCTATCACACAGAAGACAGTTGTTACTATGGCTCATGCAACCACCATGGGATAATGATAAAGAGCAGCCAGCGGGGCCAAGTGACAAGCGCCTTCAAATGATTCATTAAGAAACACATCCCAACTGAGACAGGCGTTTCATAGCAGTATTTCCGCATTTGAGGTTAAGACGTAACACGCTGAGCTAGTGCTGGGTAGTTATGGTAGGTTGGGGAAGAAGACTTTTATTTTAGTTTTTCATATTTTCAGACTAATGTCTTCAAGAAGAGAGTGGTGGAGTGGATTGAGTGTTCACCCACTCACAAGAAAATTACCAGTTCCCAGTTACAGTAAATCAGCACTGTATCAGATTTAAAAAAAAAGAAAAAAAAAAAGAAAAACAGAAATACTTCATTTTAAACAGTTTAAACGGTCCAAAGGTATTCCTCACTTATATATTCCAAGTATCCTAATTATTTACCCCAATGAGCTTATGCACAACAAGACAGTTTTGCAAGAGTTTTGGGTGTGGTGGTGAAACGATCTACAACTGCTTGCGGTTGCGGCCCATATAGTGTACAGACCTAAAGGTTGCTAAAGGTTGCAACCTCAGTTAAAATGTTTGCACCCTCATTTCAAGTGCCAAAATAATGCCACTGAATGGAAGGGTATTATATTTGCACTCCTTTGAAACTCAAATGCACCAGGCCTGATAGTGTAATATGTATTATAAGGATGATTTAGCACAGTGGCTAAATAGAGATTGAGCAATTGTTGGGGTTTGATTTTCATCTAAATGTGTATCAAAGTTTGACTGATTTTGGTTTAAGTCCATACATTGTTACTGCATTATTTTAGCTCTAAAGTTGCCCTTGTCATAACGCAGGTCTTGCTAACAGTTAGCAACTGAAGTTTTACCTTCTTTTAAATGTTCAGCTTTGTGAAAACGTATGTATGTTGTCTTCTATAAGTACATTATAATACACATATACTACCTGTCAAAAGTTTGGACACACCATATCATTCATGTTTTTGATTTTTTTTCTTCATGTTTACTAGTTTCTACATTTTATACGCATACAAAAGCATGAAGATATCAAAAATATGATGCAAGATGTACAGCAAAGAAACAAAAGTGAAAATGTTTTTGTATTTTATATTCCAGTCCTCAAAGTATCCACCCTTTGCTTTGTTGACAGTAAAACCTTTATCCTTCTGTCATTGAGCTTCATGATGAAGTCTCCTGAAATGGTCATCACTTCAAAGCTGAGCCACATCAGAGTCAAGAAATGCTACAAGTGCAAGTACAAATAAATCAATAAATCAAGTTTTGAGTTGATTTGTGTTTATTTTTGTTTGCTACATTCCATATGTGTCATTCATAGTTTTGATGCCTTCAGTGAGAATCTAGAATGTACATAATCATAGAAATGAAGAAGAAACAACTATCAAAAAGTGTGTCCACGTGCATATGTTATTTTAAGTTGCACAAAAACATTAAATTAAACATTGACTATAAAATAAATACTTTTAATCAAAATTTCTACTTAAAAAAATACTTTAAAACCACTCAGATACAACTACAAACTGCATGTAGTTCAACCTCCAGAATTCATTCACTGAGCTGCAGAGGCTGCATTAGCAATATTGATTGGCTGCAAGTTCTGGGGTTTAGGTAGTGATGATTCAGATCAGAGACAGGCCTTTTAAGTTTAAACAAAACTGGATTTCAGCATTGCAATTGGCAAGCTAAATAAGAGACTAATGTGAGGCTCATTCTGCTTTCTGATTGGATGACCATATTATTACAGGAACAACCTGAGCATCAGTGGCAGTCTGTGCGAGTGTGGGGCCATGGGGGCATGGTAATGTATGGTATATGTATTCAATTCAATTCAATTCAATTCATTTATTTTTGTAACGCCCAAAATCACAACAACAGTTGTCTCGAAGGGCGTTCATGTTTTGGTTGATGGGGGAAACCGGAGTACCCGGAGGAAACCCATCCAGACACGGGGAGAAACATGAAAAACTCCACACAGAAAGGCCTGGTGACCCGGGGATCGAACCAACCTTCTTGAATGGAATGGAATAACAGTTTACTCTGTTGTCTTTTGTCTTGTTATTTAGCAGTTTCAGTTAAATGAAAGAGGCCTATAATTACCGCATTTACATTTTATATATATATGAAAAAACAAACAAACAAACAAGTAAACAAAAAACTATTGATTGCATGGCCAGGGAAACAAATCACAGTAGCTAATCACAAGAGTGCAAATTAGTCTATCTTACTACATATAATATATTATTCTTTATTATGATGATCATATACACCAAATTAATAATGGTTTGTTGTAAATGAAAAAAAACAATATATATATATATATATATATATATATATATATATATATATGTGTGTGTGTGGGGGGGGGTGTGGGGGTGTGTGTGCGTGCGTGCGTGTGGGTGTGGCCAGGTGTAAAATGAATAGATCAGACAGTAGATGTGGATCTTTTATTTCCCGACTGTCGCCAGCAAGAGAACAGCATAAAATTTTGGTTTTATTTAGCTTTTTTTCAAAAACAGTTTCTGTTCAGTAAAGATAAAAAACATACGACAAAAGACACCAGTGAAAAGACAGTAGTGGGCTTATCCTATAACAAAACATAGAATAACACTATTTAGTTTACATTCAAATAGCAATGGTACAATAGAAATGGAATTACAGTTTAACAGTGAACTTCAACTCACGTTAAAACAGCGGACAGACTGCCCAAAACAACTTAGCACATGGAAGTACCCTAGACAGTGCTATCTCCCTCTGAATCAATCACAAATGTACAAGATCGGTCGCAAAATAATAAAACATTCTTAAAATTCAAAACAATTACATTGAATTAATTTGAAATTAACACTCACGCCGTCACGCAGCTTCCGTTACGTGAACCGTTACGGTTTTCACAGGATGGTAAATCTGAATCTCAATCCTTGGGTCTACAACTAAATGAATAATCTTAAAATAGGATACTCATTACAGCATTGCTTATCAATATTAAAGATTATTTTTGTGCTCAAAACCCATTCAAACTCACATTTTTACTCCTCACACACACCGGCCGTGTCTCAATTCGCCAAATGCACCTTTTGAAGGTGCCCTTCGAAGTACTCCTCAAAGTGTAGTTTGAAACTTCCGGACGAGAATGTGTCCTCCTCAGTGTAGCCGCCATCTTGCTGCAGTGGGACAGGCCTACACCATGGACCACACTTCCACCGCTGTCTTTGAGCGTACGATACGTAGCTTACGTTAAGCCTACTAACTGTGACGGCTGGTGATTAATTAGCTATACGCCGTTGATGCACTAAAGGTGTAAAATGGACACTAAATTAATGATATTTCTATTTTTCATAATTTAATAGAAGAAAAGTTAAGGCGTCATCAATAGGTAAATTTAAGGTTCCAGGTGATTGTTTTCCCAATTGTAGGTACTTCATAACTTTAACCAAATATACCTTCTTAATACGCTATAACAGAGACAGAGGTAACCAATATAATTTTTACATTCATAGTCTATAAACCAGAGTTTATAAACCAACATTTATTAGTTGTGCAAAGTGGAATGTTGTGTATTTTAATGGTCTGGTATTTGGGCCAGGTTTGATTTGATCCATGGCTAAATCACTTTAATACCAGTAGAGGGCGCTGTTTACCTTCTATCCCATGCCAGTTAATTTAATCTTATTATTGTTATTACTGCAATAATAACTTAATAATGATAATAATGTATTATTATTGTCATGGAATAACTGCACATACCTTTATTCAATGTAACTGTTTCTTTCCCCAAACCAGCCCCGAAGAATGTACTGCAAAATTAACCTGAGTGTGCGAGTGCTGGAAAGGTTCTTTAATCATGAAGACACACGGCCTGACGTTCGGCTGAGCAGGGAATCCTTGGCAGTGCTAATGTGCTTTCTGGAGCTGGACCGACGGCACGGATGGGGTGCTGAGCTTGGTCTTGGTCTTCCTCTTCTGGCTGGCAAGTGGAACATCATACCAGGTGGTCTCCCGAGTGTTTGGGATACCACGCTCCACTGTCCACAGCATCGTCCACAGGGTCACTGGGGAGGTGGTGGCCCTGCGTCACAAAGTCCCTACCAATGATAACTTTGAGGCAGTGACCCTTGGGTTTGCACGGCTGGCGAGGCACAGGGCCTTTAGGAGAGCAGCTGGGGCAATAGATGGCTGCCATGTAAGAATCAGGCCACCCAGTGGCACTGATGGTCAGAGCTACAGAAACAGGAAACTGTTTCCTAGCATTATCCTACAGGCTGTCTGTGACCATCAGGGCCGCTTCATAGACACCTACGTGGGGTGGCCTGGTTCTGTTCATGATGCCAGAGTGCTTCGATACAGTTCTCTGTACCAGAGAGGACTGTATCCTCCTCCAGGGCACTTCATCCTCGCAGATGGAGGGTACCCCTGTCTCCAGCGTCCACTCCCCCTCATCACTCCCTACACGCGGCCAGTGCAAGGTGTGGGAGCCCAGCACTTCAATTTTCATCATTCCAAGGCACGTTCAATTATTGAGCGTGCCTTTGGAATGGTGAAAACAAGATTCAGGGCCATCTTTTTTCATGCACTGGAGGTCCACCACACTTTTGCACCACATGTAAGTGAAATGTTAAATGTTATGAAATATGTGATTGTGAAAGACTAAATCATATTTTCTTGTCATCGGTCATCACTGCCTGTGCCGTCCTCCATAACATCTGCCTTGGGGCAGGAGACACTGGAGGACAAGCCACAGGAGAATGTAGTGGAGGACGACGGGGACAATGAAGTCAAGGCCGTCGCTGGAGCACAGTGGCGGGACCAGCTGTCTGCTGAGGTCTCTGCCCTGGAGGAGGTTCCCATGGATCATGATTATATCTAGGTATTTACATAATAGCAAGTTTCAAATTCTTATTGAAAGAGTTTCAGGGTGATGACCTGTAAACACTGTAACTGTAAATAGATGTGATGTAACATGAGCAGTACTATCAATATTCTTTCTGATTTCTCTAAAGTGACATGCCAATCATCTATTGCCCCAGCCAGCCCTGCAAACCCAGCCCATGAACGATGCCGTGGACATTGGAGCAGCACCCGGTGTGAGAGCCCCACTTACCAGCCAGAAGATGAAGACCTCAATCTCAGCACTGTCAAGTCGGTCCAGGCAGAGAAGGTCGATTAACACTGACAAGGTCCCTGGAAGTGTGTCTTCATGATTAAAACCTGCACTGGCACACTCTGGTTTATTTATTTGCACTTTGACTGTTACTTTAGTGTTTAACATTATTACATTAATAAATTGTAAATAGTAGTTTATTTTCCTTTGTTTAAGACATGACAATGATGAATGTAAATATTTGTAAAGAAAAGGTCATAAATGTTTCAAAATCAAAGTGTTTAATTTTTATCAATTAATGTTTCCAGTAAACCAAATAATCTCTCAAAATGCTCCTTCCTCTCCTCCGCATCCCTCTCATCTCACTCCGTCTGCATCCTCCAGTCCTCCCTGTAGAGCTTGACAATGTCACTCTCCCGCTTTCTTTTTCCTGCTAGCCCTCGTCTCCTTTGCTGCTGCTGCTCCTGCTGCTGCTCCTGCTGCTGCTCCACCTCCTCCTCTTCCTCCTCTTCCTCCTCCAGTGGCTGCAGTTGCGAGGCAGTACTTGGCCCTGGTGTGTCCTCAGGGATAGAGGCGATGAGGACAGGTGGGTTGATGGAGGGCCTCTGCCCCAACACCTCATCCATGGGGACAAACCAGGGCCAAGTTTCAGGAGTGGCCTTCCCCGCCACACCTTCTCCACTCCTGGGATACTTGAAGTCCTTTGTGAAAACAAGATTAACACAATGGTTTATAAGTACAAATGAAAACAGTCCACATTCAGATCATGTACATACTTTATATTTCTTTCGAAGATTCTCCCACTTTTTTTTGGCCTGAAGGGTGTGAACGTCCGTATTGTTCTGAGTCATACAGAAAAACATTCACAATTTACCCAATTATAAATCCAGCAGCTTATAATACATTGATGATCAGAATGTTCTACAACCCTGTTACAGATTTCCTACAGTTATTGGAAACATTTGTTCAATTACTATGCAGCACATTCTATCATTCCATTTATGTAGTTCATTATGTCTTGAATATATTTTTGAGTCTTCTTTGGTAAAGAAGGTAGTTTTGATGATGATCAAATGAATAATTCCCACGTTTTTGTGAGCACCAGTCTACTGAAAAAACATGTACGTTTAGTTCTCCACTGTTACTAACATGAAGGTAAATGACACGTGCCACCAGGGGGCGCAGACCTATGGAATGTACCAGAACTCATGAAGATTTTATGCACATCTCAGGACTCTCTTCTATCCTTTCTGGAGAGTCCGTTGCTTTATTGTTCACATTACCTGTGTGGATCATTAAACTCTTCTGACTTTATGTTTCAGTCTCTTGGTCTTTGACGCTTACAATAGAAACGAACATTCTTACATTATTCTTATTGCAATAATAATTTCTAATGATAATAATGTCTTCTTATTGTGTAGCAATAATTGCACATTCCTTTATTCTATGTATCATCAAACACACAGCCTGTACTTATCTTTATTCAGATTTAACAGTTTCATGTCGCACTGTTGTAGATGAGGTAAACCACTACGAACATTTGAATGTGTATTGCGCAGCGGACTCCATTTTCTTTTCTTTTTTGCGTAGTCGCGGTGCATGATGGGATATAGCAGTGCGTGAAGTCTGCATGGATGCACGCTTCGGTTACGTCCGATCTCCATGGAAACGCTGGAAACACAGTGCACATTTTGTCTTGCTCGTTCGTTGGGTGCATTGAAATGGGACTGGCCTTGTCTCGCTGGAAATTACGTAACTGCCCTTCAACGCTTTCAGTGGTGAATCTAAGGCCATTTTGGCCAATTGAGACACGGCCACCGTTCTCTGTCTGGTTCTCATTGAGGCACTTGGCTGTCTGCCTTTGATGACATCACCCGTGTGACTTCAATGACTACTGCATTACACATATAGTACAGTGACATCTAGTGGCTAGGCTGAAAATTGTTTTATTTGACCTATATATATATATATATATATATATATATATATAAAAGCATGATACAAAACAATACTTTACAACTTCACAAACCTGATATGATGTGCAGTAATTTCAATAGTGCTCTGAAGCGTGATGGGGAGTAAAGGGAGCAGGGACATCCAAAAAAAAAACACACAAAAAACTGGCTAAACTGAAACTAATCAAACATTTTAATATGTTATTTTTAGTGAATATAGAATTTTTACAAACATTAAAGTTAAACATGGTTAACTAACTGTGTTATGTGTTAAAATAATTCCCCCAAAGTGTAAAGTGTAATAGCCCCACTTTACGAAACATGGTAGTTTCTTCTTCACCACATGAGGCTTTGGTTTTTGATCGTGTGAAAAGCCTCCTGCAGGTTCTACTCATTAAAACTACAGTGATCATCTAACTTCATTAGATAACACGCAGTCTGAAGATTCAAGGGTGATTTATGAAGTGGACCAAACGCCAAGGTCCATGCATCATTGGGACATCTTACAGTTCATACACCCCCTTAGGTGCAAAGCTAAAAAAAAAAAAAAAAAAAAAAAAAAAAAAAAGTAATTTCATTATTTTCAAATGCAAGATTGTGCTGCTGGCAAGGTCAGTTTTCCTGCTGTGCTGAATCAATCCATCTACATCAGAAATTCTCAAGAATAACATGACTAAATACAGAGAAGGACAATAGTTGCTGTTCTTTTCATAAAGGTTTTCATGACTTGGATTTAAATATAATAATCTGTTAGGCTTTTGTTAAAGACTCCATATTACACTATTTTCTGATCTTTTATGATGTTGTTTCCCAATCAAAAACATACATGGAGTTTGGTTTGTTTCATTCACAAACAACAGGCTTTCTCAGAAAACAGAAAACACTCTGTTCTACCTTGTGATGCCATGTGGTAATATAGGAAAGGCCCAACTGTGATTTTAAGCCCCTGTCGTAATGCCAGTGTTGGGTGGACCAAAGAGGTACAGAACTCGGGGCAGATTTACAGATAGTGAAAAACAATAATACAAGAGTTCAATAATCCAACACGGTGCACTGAGCAGGGTGCGAGCCAGAGCCCAGGAGCGCGTCGAGAGGACGGGGGACGGGAACTGCCAGAAATGGGACGGAGATGGGAGCGGGAGTTGAGCCAGAGGAAGCCAAGCCAGAATGGACGGGGAAGCGGGAGCCAGGACAGGAGACGTGAAGCAGCCGGAGCCCAGGACGAGACAAGAAGGTGAAGGTAAGGAGTAGACTGTACCGCAGCAGAAGTGCGGAGTCAGGAGCAGAACCAGAGACCCGGAGCTGGGAAGGTCAGGAGAACCGGAACCTGGGAGGCAGCAAACTCCAATTAGCATCGAAAAGGTAAGCAACAAGAGTACAAAAATGGAGCTAGAATAGTCACGTTTGACACGTGGACGATCTGGCACCGATTGTCTTCTCCCAGCTCCTCTTATCCACAGCAGGTGGTGATGATTGCCCTGATGGGAAGCAGGTGCGCGCGGGAGGAGCCGGGAGCTCCGCCCAGCTCCAGGTTCAGGCCGGTGGGGGTGGGAGAGAGAGCAGACAGGGAGGCAACGCAGGAGCAGATATATGTGCCTCATGACAGCCCCATACACCTTCATTAGAATCATCTGGATGATTTCAGCCATGGAATTTTCCATCTCTACAAACTAAAGGTAAAATGTAACTGTTAATTTCAATGTTATGGCCTCAGGCCTTATGCTCTTCCTATTCATCCATCCATTTTCTTCCTCTTTTCCAGGGCCAGGTAGTGGGGGCAGCAGTCTGAGCAGGGACTCCCAGACTTCCCCTACCCCAGACATGTCCTCCAGCTCTTTCGGTGGGACTCCAAGGCATTCCCAGGCCAGCCGATAGACACAGCCCCTCCAGCGTGTCCTGGGTCTTTTACGGGGCCTCCTCCCTTTGGGAGATGCCAGGAACACCTCCCTAGGGAGGCGTCCAGGACGCATCCTGAATAGATTTCCGAGCCACCTCAGCTGGCTCCTCTCGACGTGAAGGGACAGCGGCTCTACTCCAAACTCCTCCCGTGAGACCGAGTTCCTCACCTTATCTCTAAGGGAGCATCCAGCCACCCTGCGAAGGAAGCCCATTTTGGCTGCTTGTATCCACAATCTTGTCCTTTCGGTCATTAACCAGAGCTCATGACCATAGGTGAGGGTAGGAACATTGACCCGTAAATCAATAGCTTTGCCTTTTGGCTCAGCTCCTTCTTCACCATAACAATCCAATATATTGACCGCATCACTGTAGACACTGCACCTGTCAATCTCGCGCTCCATCCTTCCCTCACTCATAAACAAGACCCCAAGATACTTGGACTCCTCCACTTGAAGCAGAGAGTCCCCATCCAAAGAGAACAAGCCATCTTTTTCCAGTCAAAAACGATGGCCTCGGATTTGGAGGAGCTGATTCTCATCCCAGCCACTTCACACTCGGCTGCAAACTGCCCCAGTGCCTGCTGCAGGTCCTGGCCTGATGAATCCATACAGGGCCATACAGTCATACAGGGCCCAGACAGCCCTTAGCAACGGGTTCCGGACGCCATACTCCTGGAGCACCCCCAAACCTTCTTGCGTCAGGCATGAGGATTCCGAGGGACAGAGACCTCTGGCAGTCATCTGGAATTCGGGCATTACCTGTAGAAAATAACATCTTAGGGAGGAAAGATACATTAGGCCAGAGAGTTACGCCTGTGCCATCAGCATGCCACCTACAGTGGGACTTATTGACAGACAGAGCCTGCAGTTCACCCACACGCTTAACTGAAGCCATGGAGAGGAGAAATGCAGTCTTAAACGACAGCCACTTAATGTCTGCCTGGGCAATAGGCTCAAAAGGATAAGCCCGCAGAATCTCCAGGACCAGCGAAAGATCCCCTGGGGGCCACACCCGGAGCTGGTGGCGATTGGGATGGGGATGCAGTATCCGTCTCCCCAGCTGGGACAAGAGGTCCATCCCGACGGGAAGGCGCATTGGAGAGCTGCAACAGAGTCAGAAGTGGGAACCAGATTCTCACTGGCCAGAATGGAGCAACCAGCGGAAGCTTGTGTCCCTCCTGAAGAACTCTCGGGAGTGTTTGATAAATCAGGGGGAAAGGAGGAAAGGCCTAGAGGAGACCATGAGGCGAGTCGTGACCCAACGGGCAGGTGTTGTCTCTTAGGGAGAACCAGAGAGGACAACCACTTCAGCCCTGACGAAGACCCTCCAGATGGTGCAGACCACCTCTGGGTGAAGCTTCCATTCCCACGGCGAGAGAGTCTGGCGAGAGAGGAAATCTGCCACCTGATTCCGCGTCCCCGGATGATAGGCTGCCCTCAGGCTGGCAAAATGGATGGACGCCCACATGAGAAGCTGCCGTGATCTGTGTGTGAGATTCACCGATCTGGTCCGTCCCATGTGATTTATACGGTAAGATAGAATTTTCAAACCCTGCGCCTGCAGGTGGTGATCGATTGACAGCTCTGCACCTCTCTTCACCCAAGTGTCCAAGACACATGGCCAGAGATCAGATGACATGATGTCGATCATCAACCTCCGACTTAGGGTGTCCTGATGGACACCCTTCTGCTCAAACATGGTGTTTGTTATGGACAAACTGTGGCTAGCACAGAAGTCCATTGACAGAACACAACTCGGGTTCAGATCAGGGAGGCCATTCATCTCGATCACGCCCCTCCAAGTGTCACTGTCGTTACCCATGGAGAACAACAGAGTCCCCAGTCGGTGCACTGTCTAGTACCCCTCCCAGGGACTCCAAGAACGCCAGGTACTCTGCACTGCTGTTTGGCCTGTAGGCTGACACAACAGTGAAAGACATTCCATATGCCCAGAACCAATCTCCATTGCCTGAGATCTGGTCTTCGACTGCCTCCCAGATCTCCTGCAGGTGGTGGGTACATGGGAGGACGTCCCCATGTCACTCCTTTGGGCTGAGCCCAGCCGGACCCCTTGGGGAAAAGCCCGGCCACCAGGAGCTGAGAATGTAAAATATGCTCTTCACATTTTATTGTATCGGTCAGATGTTTTTTATGTGTGTTTAAATCTCTCCCCATTTTCCCCCATTAATTCTTGAAAATGCACCATGACAGAAACAACTGTGTGGGATAGTGTCAGGCAGTCTGTTTCCCATGATTCTTACTAACAATGTGTAGATTGGACGAAAAAGGTGACCCTGTCAGTAACTCCTGTATTATAACTGAGAAAAAACTTTTTAAAATGAACAGATTATATTTTACATTCTCAAATATTCCTTAATTAGCAGTATGATGTAAAGAGCTTTGATCTTGACAAGAACACATTAAAATCAGGTACTGGGCCTACAGGATTTGAAAACTTTGAAAGTGCTGCTCAGATTTTCCTCTGTTGTGAACAAAACTGTAGATATGAAGAGTTGACTCCACCCAACCCTGAAAATATTCATGAGGAGGGGTGTTGATCACAAACAAGCCCACCACCACGAGCCAATCAGCCGAGAAATTGGTCCAACATGCAACAGTCTGCGTTTGAACACAGATAAACATGTCTTTTCCTGTTTACTGTGTTACAACCAGGGCCGTTTTTAGCATAGTGGGTTCCCCATGCAAACCACCAGCTGGGGGCCATATTTGACAAATTGCAATAGAATGATTTCTGATGCCTTTATTGGTTAAATAGCTGCAGATGATATAACATATTTATTGGTAATTTAAAGGCAGTATACTTTGTTTAATGAAAAACAGAACTAGTTACAGTTATTCCTCTCTTACCTTATGCATTCAGAGCAATTATTCACTGTGATGAGTTTATAAGAGCCTTTCACATCAGAAATGAACAACAACTAACATACCATCAGTGCAATTCCTGATTATCAGATAATGAAACACTTTGCAATTACATGCAGATAATAGTAGACTTAGTTTGTCTCAAGAGCTGTTTCCACAATATATCTGTACTGAGACAAGACAAGTGTCCTGCCTCAACCCAAACAGACAGCAAATGGAACAGGTTTAGAGAGACCAAGCAGTGACAAAAAAGAAAAAGGTCCACCCATAATTGACTCAAAAGTGGGGTGTTGCCCATCTGTGCCTGAGAATGTAAATCTTTGACAAAGGAATATAAGAGGCTTGTGCATTGTTCAACTGCAGAGTTTATTTTGCATTTTACAAACTATTGTACTGAATTTAAACAACTTTGAAAATCTAATGATATATTCTAATATTTGTTTGCTTTCCAAAATTCTTCATGGTGCTGCTTCTCCTCTAAAGGGTTTTGTCTCTTTGAACTCTGAAAAAAAAAACATCTTGAGTGACATATGCATCCTCCAGAGGAGAATGCAGTGTCCACAAATGTAGGGCCACACCCACCGATTCAGCTTTTTTCTCTGTCATTGGAATCGTTTGCCAACAGATTCTAACCTGCCTTTTAATTCATCAGTGGTCAGTGTATCTATATACACTGAATCTGTATTTTCTGCTTAGGGACTACACTTGTAAATTAGCATTCACGCTATAACCTGGCATCAGCATCTCTCCTATGACACGTCCTGGTTAATGGATTGCTGTGCCCTGTCCCTGTACAAATAAAAACATACCACTCCATACCATATTACTGAGTCTTACATGCATATATGCCCAGCCCTTTCATGGACTCATTTAAATATGTTTATTTAAATTAGCCCAGTCTTATAAGCCCACCTGCCTCTTCTTCAAGGTTTTACAAAAAATTTAAGCTAATATATACATCCATTTTCTTGCACTTTATTCGGGCTGGATCACAGATGTAGCAGCCTAGGCAGGGATGCTTGGATTTCCCTCACCACACACATGCCTCGAACACCTCCCCAGGCAGGTGCCCAGAAGGCATCTGGAACAGATGCTCAAGCCACCTCAGCTGGCTCCTCTTGATGTGGAGGAGCAGTGGCTCTACTCTGAGCTCCCCCAGAGTGACTGAGCTCATCACTTCTTTAAGGGAGTGGCCATCCATCCTGCAGAGGTAATTCACCAGTTGAACCCGTCATCTTGTCCTTTGGTCATTACCCAAAGCTCATAAATCTAGAGTTTTGCCTTTCGACTCAGCTCCTGTATATACATTACAATGAAACAACCATGGCATCATTACTCCAGGACTTTGGGTGAACATTTCACCAAAGGAATTCCACATTCATTTTCCATGACAACAGTGGAGCATGCTGCTGGGTCCTCCTATGGATAGCTGCACATCACGCTAGTGAGCAGTGAATTAATTTTATTTTAATTCTTGCCAAAATGACTTCACAGTGCTGCTGAATCCTACGCAAATCATCAACTAGGGAAATAGTGAGTATGTACTGGTGGTGGTGAAAACGGCAGTAGAACAGAGAAATGATGTCTTGAATACAAGAGAATAAAGATTACTCAAACATGCATGAATTACTCTTTATACAGCTTCAGAGGGTTATAACATGGGTAAAAGCTCTAAAAAGATAATATGTTCTTAATATATGTTCTTCAATACTTCAAGTGTTTCAAACTTACACAAAAAGCATGCATGGTTTTGTTTAGATGTTTGATTGTCAACAAAAAAGAGTCACTACCTTAAAAATAAAACTGTTGGGCAATGCTAGCTAGATTGTGACTATAATGTTATTTGAGAAGGTCTTGTTAAACAGCACAAATCAGTTCCTCTATTGTAGTTCCAACTAAATTAGCACTTTCTGGTCAGATTAAAGTCTAAAATGGCTTAGACAGAGTAGTCCTTACAGTTAGCCTCACACCCCCAAGGAATATTGATCATATCAGCTGCAAAGTATCAATACACAGTTGAAGGATTTGAGTTATCATAAAGGTTGTAGTGTGAAGTCTTGTAGCCTGGTGGAGAGCAGTCTCTCAGTTGCAGTCGGTCAGATTGGGGCTATTAGTAATGCCCAGGGATGGGACGATGCCACAAGATTTCGCAAGTTGTGAAAACATGAAAAAAAAAAAGATCTTGTGAGATTCTTTTCCATATGTTACATTTGGATTGGATGAAAAAGGTTATGTGTTTGTGAGCTGCATCTCTTCAAAGGTGCGTAGTAAAAAGTATTTGGAAAAATTACTTCTGAAGTAAGAATACCATAAAGAGTATATCTGATTTATAATTTGAAGTTAATGTAATCTGAAGGACAAACCATGATCTAAATCATATCTGAAGGAGAGGTGCAAGAAACACAAATGTTCAAATCATTTCATCTTGTCAGTATAAAGCTTTTGTCACTTGCATTGTAGACTTACTCACAGTGGAAAGAGGATATATATATATATATATATATATATATATATATATATATATATATATATATATATACACACGCACACACATATATATACATATATATGTATGTATCTAATTATTATTCCCCAAATATTAACCACTACCATGTACCGCCAGTTACCAGACCTCCAGAACAAATAGCTTTTTTCTTACTCCATCATTTAATTCTCCTCTTCTTGTGAAGCCCCTATGTTGGTTGGACACTAAACGCTGTAAAGAGCGAGTGGTGCTTGACAGATAAGCCTGGGGAGCTGCAGTGTCCCGATAAGCACCTCACCACCTGCTCATATCCTCCTGGTCTACGGCAAATCGCACCAAGGACACCCCACCATCCCCCGCTGGAGATATAGGCCTACCCAGGCATGTTATGATAACCTTGTGATGGCTTGTTGAGCTTTATAAATGTCATCAGCAAGTTATGTCTGAACGATGTAGAGAAACAGGCAGTTAATCAAGATTCCAATGTGGCGAAGTTTGTAACCTGTTATGTTCTTCTGGTGTACGAGTCCTCACGGGTACTGTCACTAATGCAAGTAACAGGCTCTGTGCAGCATGCTAGTGAGTTCACTGTGTCTCAAAGTTAATGGTAACTTTGTAAGAAAAAGTAAAACTAAACAACTTATTAAAATGAATTAAAGTAAAGACTGCCCAGCGTTTTTGAAAGATAATATTTATTATTCTTGAGGTGACACCTCAGCTGAGGTGTTCCAGGCATCTCTCCCATAAGGAGGAGGTCCTGGGGAAGACCCAGGACACGTTGAAGGGGCTATGTCTCTCGGTTGGCCTGGGAATGCCTCAGGAACCCCAGAAGAACTGGAGGAAATGTATGTGGAAAGAGAAGGCTGAGATTACCCTGCTTTGACTCCAGCCTAGACTTCAAAAGGGTTGACACAGAAGTGCTACTATTAGTGAAAATCTTGTGTTTCCAAATGTAGAAATGTAAATGTACTACACAGTGCTGGATTAAGCGCACACTGGGAGTAGGGTGGGAAGGATTGTTTACTGTCTAGTATTTTTATCATGAAATAACTGTACTATTTATGTATATGCTTTGCACTGTTTTATGCTGTTTGTGCAGATATGATTGGAGTTGTTGTAACTCTTATATCAGACGTAATGAATGTTGTTGACTTTAAAAAAGCTCTCTGGTCTCATTTATAAAGCGTGCATGTATGCAAAAATGTTGCATATGTTAATTTAACAATTTAACATTGATTCTGAACTTTGCATAGTGGGGCTTTCACAGATGAGGCAGAAGGAGGTCTGAACTCAAACGAGTAGAGAGAAACTTTGTCTTTTGTCTGTGCATAAACTAAAAATTTCACATACAGGTTTATAAATGAGACCCCTGAAAAAGACACCAGCTCTTCTCTGCTGACAGACAGGGATATTGGTGTGGAGAGGGTTGTCATGGCAACAGGATATCTGTGACACATGATATGCAGATCTCAGTTGTAGTCAGATTTAGTGCTCAACCATAAAAAAGACATTTCCTTTCATAAAATAGACATGAATTCTTAAGTGGATTTCAGCAAAGACAAAAATGCAAGAGGTTGTTTAGGGATAAGGTTATCATTTTCTGAATATATTATATTTATTCTGCTATGTTAACTGTGTGCTTAAATTTACCCTCTGGGATAAATATTATCATTGATTGATTGAATATATTATGCTAATCTGTGCAACCTGGCTTTAGTTTTAAGTAAATAGTTCATGTTTTTGTAATTATGACTTGGTTTGGTGTGTGGACCTATGCCTATGGTAAATATTTATCATAGTTTTGCATCAGTCAAGTGGTGGTTTGTGAAGAAAAGTTTACATTAAGTAGTGCTGAGTTTTAATATCCATCCATCCATCCATCCATTTTCTTCCGCTTATCCGGGGCCGGGTCGCGGGGGCAGCAGTCTAAGCAGGGACCTCCCAGACTTCCCTCACCCCGGACACGTCCTCCAGCTCCTCCGGTGGGACCCCAAGGCGTTCCCAGGCCAGCCGAGAGACATAGTCCCTCCAGCGTGTCCTGGGTCTTCCCCGGGGCCTCCTCCCGGTGGGTCATGCCCAGAACACCTCCCTAGGGAGGCGTCCAGGAGGCATCCTGAGCAGATGCCCGAGCCACCTCAGCTGGTTCCTCTCAACGTGTAGGAGCAGCGGCTCTACTCCGAGCTCCTCCCGTGTGACCGAGCTCCTCACCCTATCCCTAAGGGTGCGCCCGGCCACTCTGCGGAGGAAGCCCATTTCAGCCGCTTGTATCCGCGATCTTGTCCTTTCGGTCATTACCCAAAGCTCATGACCATAGGTGAGGGTAGGAACGTAGATTGACCGGTAAATCGAGAGCTTCGCCTTCCGGCTCAGCTCCTTCTTTACCACAACGGACCGATACAGCGACCGCATCACTGCAGACGCTGCACCGATCCGCCTGTCAATCTCCCGCTCCATCCTTCCCTCACTCGTGAACAAGACCCCGAGATACTTGAACTCCTCCACTTGGGGCAGAGACTCACCACCCACCCGGAGAGAGCAAACCACCTTTTTCCGGTCGAGAACCATGGCCTCGGATTTGGGGGAGCTGATTCTCATCCCAGCCGCTTCACACTCGGCTGCAAACCGCCCCAGTGCCTGCTGCAGGTCCTGGCTCGAAGAAGCCATCAGGACAACATCATCTGCAAACAGCAGAGATGAAATCCTGTGGTTCCCAAACCAGACCCCCTCCGGCCCCTGGCTGCGCCTAGAAATTCTGTCCATAAATATAATGAACAGAACCGGTGACAAAGGGCAGCCCTGGCGGAGTCCAACATGCACCGGGAACAGGTCTGACTTACTGCCGGCAATGCGAACACAGCTCCTGCTCCGGTCTTACAGGGACCGGACAGCCCTTAGCAAAGAGCCCCGGACCCCATACTCCCAGAGCACCCCCCAAAGGACACCACGAGGGACACGGTCGAATGCCTTCTCCAAATCCACAAAACACATGTGGACTGGTTGGGCAAACTCCCATGAACCCTCGAGGACCCGATGAAGAGTATAGAGCTGGTCCAGTGTTCCACGACCAGGACGAAAACCACACTGCTCCTCCTGAATCCGAGGTTCGACTATCGGTCGGATTCTCCTCTCCAGTACCCTGGAATAGACCTTACCGGGAAGGCTGAGGAGTGTGATTCCCCTGTAATTGGAACACACCCTCCGGTCCCCCTTCTTATACAGAGGGACCACCACCCCGGTCTGCCATTCCACAGGTACTGTCCCCAACCGCCACGCGATGTTGCAGAGACGTGTCAGCCAAGACAGTCCCACAACATCCAGAGACTTGAGGTACTCAGGACGGATCTCGTCCACCCCCGGAGCCTTGCCACCGAGGAGCTTGCCAACCACCTCAGTGACTTCAGCCAGGGTGATGGACGAGTCCGCCTCTGGGTCCCCAGTTTCTGCTTCCTCCTCGGAAGACGTGACAGTGGGATTGAGGAGATCCTCAAAGTATTCCTTCCACCGCCTGACAACATCCCCAGTCGAAGTCAGCAGCTCTCCACCCGCACTGTAAACAGTGTTGGTGAAGCACTGCTTTCCCCTCCTGAGGCGTCGGACGGTTTGCCAGAATCTCTTTGAGGCCGTCCGATAGTCCTCCTCCATGGCCTCCCCGAACTCCTCCCAACCCCGAGTTTTTGCCTCTGTGACTGCCTGAGCCGCGGCACGCTTGGCCCGCCTGTACTCATCAGCTGCCTCAGGAGTCCCACGAGCCAACAAGGCTCGATAGGACTCCTTCTTCAGCTTGACGGCATCCCTTACTTCCGGTGTCCACCACCGGGTTCGGGGATTGCCGCCGCGACAAGCACCACAGACCTTACGACCACAGCTACGAGCAGCCGCATCGGCAATAGAGGTGGAGAACATGGCCCACTCGGAGTCCATGTCTCCAACCTCCCCCGGGATCAGGGAGAAGCTCTCCCGGAGGTGGGAGTTGAAGACCCCCCTGACAGAGGGCTCCGCCAGACGTTCCTAGCAGACCCTCACAATGCGCTTGGGCCTGCCAGGTCTGTCCGGCTTCCTCCCCCGCCAGCGGATCCAACTCACCACCAGGTGGTGATCAGTTGACAGCTCAGCCCCTCTCTTCACCCGAGTGTCCAAGACACGTGGTCGAAGGTCAGATGACACGACAACAAAGTCGATCATGGACCTCCGACCTAGAGTGTCCTGGTGCCATGTGCACCGATGGACACCCTTGTGCTCGAACATGGTGTTTGTTATGGACAAGCTGTGACTAGCACAGAAGTCCAATAACAAAACACCGCTCGGGTTCAGATCGGGGAGGCCGTTCCTCCCAATCACGCCCCTCCAAGTGTCACTGTCGTTACCCACATGGGCGTTGAAGTCCCCCAGGAGAACAACGGAGTCCCCGGTTGGTGCACTGTCTAGTACCCCTCCCAGGGACTCCAAGAAGGCCGGGTACTCTGCACTGCTGTTTGGCCCGTAGGCCGACACAACAGTGAGAGACCTGTCCCCGACCCGAAGGCGCAGGGACGCGACCCTCTCGTTCACCGGAGTGAACCCCAACACGCAGCGGCTGAGCTGTGGGGCAATGAGCAAGCCCACACCAGCTCGCCGCCGCTCCCCGCGGGCAACGCCAGAGAAATGGAGAGTCCAACCCCTCTCAAGAAGTTGGGTTCCAGAGCCCAAGCTGTGCGTGGAGGTGAGGCCGACTATATCTAGCCGGTAACGCTCAACCTCCCGCACAAGCTCAGGCTCCTTCCCCCCCAGCGAGGTGACATTCCATGTCCCCAGAGCTAGTCTCCATGTCCGGAGATCCGGTCGTCGAGGTCCCCGCCTTCGACTGCTGCCCGGATCTCTCCGCACCCGCCCCTCATGGCTCCTCCCGCAGGTGGTGGGTCCACGGGAGGACCCACCACCCGTGGAGTTTTAATAAATAAAATAAATCCCTTTATTTATTAATCATGCATTTATTTAATACACAAAATGTGTGCTGTTCAAGGTGCAAACTGGAGAGCCCAACAGAAACCCACCCAAAGACGAGGGGCACAGGTCAAAATCGTGCCTGCAGTAGTGCTTCCCACAAAATGCCCAAAAGAAAAGAGAGAGAGAGGGTCCTTTCCCCCACGGGACATGACCAGAGAACAGACAGAGGTACACAGAAAATATGAGGTTGGGCTTGACGCCTTGCAACAGTAACCTTAGGGTGCCTAATCACGGCAAACTCAGGGCCTCGTACCATCTATCAGGAGAAGGTGGCTCTGTATATTCATTGTTTAACAGTGATGCTAAGATGAACCGTTTTATTTTGCCAGTCGGACAGCTCACTTGTGATGCCAATAAACAAATGTAGACTCCAGACATTTTTCTTTTTGGATAATTTAGCCCGTTTAGTTGGCCCATGCTCCATTCCATCTACCTTTGAGCTGAGCAGAGAGCCAAAGCCAAAGTGGACGAGCAGAAATGATGACAGTAAAAGAGTATTTCAATCGCTCTGGTATTGGTCCATCTCCTTCCAATCAGAATGAGGATTGGTCTCCACGCTACATCGCTCTTTCACTGGCCACTTCCACCACAAAAATGACGAGCATTTTCCCCCTCGGCTCAGCTCCCTCGGTCGGTCAGCGCCATGCAGCACTTAGAAGCACATTTATATCAAGCTCTGAAGATTGGCCATTAAATACAGAATATACAAATATGAATGATTTGAATAGGGTGAAGGAATACACAGAGCCCGATTTAAAGAGGAGTTATTACTATGAGAGGGTATTTCTATGAAACATTAATTATTAACACATAACATTTGCACCCAAAAATATGCACCATAGGTACAATCCCCCAGCTAAGGCTGTTCTCCTGACCAAACCTAGCAACAAGATCACCGAAAACAATGTATTAAAATGTTGGATAAGTTTTCAGTTTCAGTTTTATTTATGACGCTCTGAGTCCCCCCTCTCCTTGCTCCCCATGTTAAGCCACCTGTCATCAGAACACTATCACAACACAATGAAACTACTGCACATCGCATCAGGTTTGTGGAGTGGTTGTGTGTTGTTTTGTATCATGGGTATATGTTGTATATGAGTGTGGTGGGCCTGTGGACTGGGCCTGTGGACTGGGCCTGTGGACTGAGCAATGGAGAGGCTCACACTGCTGACAGTTAGGAGGGTCCCACGAGAGATTGCAAGATTACTCAAACATGCATAGATGACATATAAAACTTCTTTAAGCATGTTTCTGGTGAGCGAACATAATACCTCCTCTTTTAATATATGGGAAAAAATATTTTAAAAAGACTAAAACAGGATAGGTTAAAGTTCAAGGGTAGATTTTGCCTTTTCAACTCAAAACTCCTGGTCAGAACAATGAGCTGTATGCCCTCTCACTGCCCCACTACTGCAAAAAACACCAGACTTTTAGGCTGGGGGGACTAAAACCAAATCCTTCTTTACCTCAAGAAGAGACAAATGGCAGAGCCAAAGAGTCAAAAGGGGTATCTCATTTTCAAACAGTGAATCGAGGAAGTGTGTATATAGACTGAGACAAACTGGGAAATTTTATCTATTTACCTTTTTCTAGCTCTCAGAACCCTTTGGTACATGTCTCGTATTCACATGCATGATTTTTTTGGCCACTAGCACAGGTTTAAAGTAGCTCTTTGAGACAAAATGTGGCTGTGCATGGGTGGTCCATTTCTCTTTTCAATCAGCTCTCATCCCAATCGGTCATATAAAGACTTAGATGCCTCTTTCTCACAAGTATGCAATTTGTCAACCTCATAGCAGAATGGCAATATTTTCTGGCCAAATTTCCATTTTTTGGTCTCATTCTACTCTCTAGATCCTGCTGCATCTGTAGGTGTCATTGGCTCTGTTCTCAGCAAATCAAACTGATTTTTTCAGCCCAAAACACAATTGTCCCAATCGTCTAATTGACATATAGGTGGTTTATTTTTATATTTCTTAAAAGACTTGAGAAATGACTTAGGCTATTATTCTATGCAGCTAATGAATCAATCAAATGTTTTCTAGTTATAGGTTTTAAGTTGTAAGTTAAGTTTTCCTTTTATAATAGAAAAAAAATACAGAATTCACTTAAAAAAAAACAACAAAAAACATCCCAATCTAGCTCGTGTTGGCCATTTCTGCAGGCTCTAATGCTCTTGGTTCCACTTTCTGTTCAACTATAGCAGGGGTCGCCAACCCGCAGCTCTGGAACCGTATGCGGCTCTTTCATCCTTATACTGCTGCTCCACATGGCTTGGGAAAAAAAAAAATGCATATAAGCATTTAAACAACACCAGTCGGGATGTGTGTGTGTGTGTGTGTGTACGTGTGTGTTTTCATAAACCATCATGATTGTTTTGATGTAAGCAGACCATGCACTTATCTGATTGGCTAATCCACCTGCCAATCCCATTATATATCTGATTCCCAAGCCACACTTCTTCGTTGTCATCTTGGCTTGTCAGTATTATGGAATATTTTGCTGCTTGAAGCGCATGCAACACCATGTGGATTGAACGTACATCTGAATACAGTGTATTTGTGGAGATGTGAATATTTGTACAAAATACTATGTTAAAGCCAGTGTTCATTTCGTCCAATATTATGTTTTGTTGTTTGTATCAAATGGCCCATATTACTCTATTTTCTGATTTATGGTATAGTGTTGTGTCCTCATCACAAACAGACCTGGAGTTGTGTTTTGTTTAATTCACACATGTTTAACACACAAACCCTGCAGATTTAAGCTGAGTTCTTCTCTCAAACTGAAAACACTCTGTTCCACCTTGTGATATCATGTGGTAATATAAGAAGTGTGTCTTTAAACTATACACCTTCACTAGAATCATTTAGATGATTTCAGCTCTGGAACTGCCAATCGCTACTGAACTAAAGATATAAGGTAGATGCTGACTTGAAACCTACCGCTTCATGACATCACAAGGTGGAACAGAGCGTTTTGATCTTTAGAGATGTAGACAGACTAATAATACAGGATTACTCAAACATGTGAATGAAACAAGTCACTGCTCCAGGTCTGTTTTTGATGAGGTAACAACATTCTAACATTATTCAAGGCTCACAAGAGTCAATGTTACATATGTGGGACTATTAAAGCATCACTATGAAACTTTTCAAGTGGTAGAAGTGGTTGTCAAGACAAATGAACAGATCTAACTGCTAGTGCTCTAGTGTGTACATGTGAGAGAAGGTTTACAAAGCAGTGTAAATCTGATTAAATAATGTATGTTTAGATAAGAATTTATGGACAAACCTATATTTTTGTATGTATTGCTTCTGTGTTTGAGTTTTCAGACGCTGATTCATCATTAATTGTGCTTATAACTAGGTTTATCATTGTCCCAGCAACAACTATATATATATATATATATATATATATATATATATATATATATATTAGACGTTTGTGTTTAGCTGTTTGGATTAGACTTCATTCGTGTATCAATTGAAAGGTGTTTTATTCTGCAGTTTGCAGTATTGTAGGTAAAAATATAAAATGTGCACACGTTAGCATCTCATCTGTGCACATGGGTGAGGTGCGCTCTGGTGCTCTGCTGTGGAGAGTTACTCTCCCCGTTGTGTCAACCAATTACTGCATATTACACATTACTGATGCTTTATGCTAACAGCCAATGAGCAGCTGAACAAGACGATGTATAGTTTGACATGCTTTACTGTTCACAGGTAGAGTACAGTGTAGAGATGCAGCTCCACTACGTGCGTAAATCCTGCATCATTGTGCGTCGTTTACTGTTTTTTGTGATTATTATGGATATGTATATGATATAATATTACTTCACCCCTTCTTAATTTTGCACTTTCTTGTTACTAAGGTGTTTGTATTTTTCCTTAGGCACATGGGTGACGTTGACCTATCAGATGCGCTCATCGGCTATGACCAGGTTTTTCGCAAAACAAGGAAATGTTACAAGATTTTTTCTTTTTTTTTCCATTTTGTGGACATTGCCGTCGTGAATGCCTTTATTCTCTATAAAGGACACTGTAGATCAAAGGGTAAATCCCTATGCACCTAAAGGCCTTTAGAGAAACTCTTGTCTTGGAGCTGGCAGAGGCAGGAGCATCAGAACACAGCAGGAAGAAGTTCAGTTTGCAGTGTGTGTGTTTGTTCACTGTTTGCAGTGTGTGGTTTGTAAATATATATATATATATATATATATATATATATATATATATACACAAATATACATTTTATAACATGTTTTGATATGCTACATAAATTTACATCAGTAATAGAGCAGATATGTGTAAGCTTTTCAGTAGAGCCCTCATTGATGTCTGTGGGTTGAAGCATTGAAACGTTATTTCATTTTTTTCCAGACGTTCTCCAAATGTCTTCATTTGGATAGGTTTGGAGAGGTTTGGAAAATTTGGATAAAAGTCCTTCCATAAAACATCTGGATTTACTAATGATAAAATGAGTTTAAAAATCAGATTTTTATAGATATTGTCCTCAAATTTGAAATGTGAGAGGTCAACAATATTTTCAGTGGAGATATTATGTATTTTTGTCCCCAGCCTCTGACTGAAGCTTTCTACACCTTCTTTTTAACAAAAAAAAATTAGGAGAGGATGTGAAAAATATATATTTTTAAGTGTATAAATGCTTAGCAGACGTACTTGCAGTGATTCTGATACCTGTGGGTAAAACTATTGGATGTTTCCTTTACAAAGACCCCCAACTTGTGTATTTAGTTCTGAGGGTTCAATAATGGTGATCATTTTAATTTGGAGACGTCAGAGCAAAGGCAATTTCACCAAAATGACTCGGAATAGTAAGGGTTTAATTGAAGTGTATTTTATTTGTGTTAGTTATTTTCTTAAACTGTAGTTTAAATTGGAAGATTATTGTGATCTTGAAATATTAAAATAAAATTATATTTATTATTTTTCATCACTCAAAATAATTGTGACACTCACAAAAGTCGGTGTACCCGCCAAAACAAAATAAACCGTGGACAGGCCTCACAGGCGACAGCTCACAGTCCTGCATAAAGATGAAAGTGACTTTGTACAGAAGTCTCTGTAGCACGTCATGGATTTCAGAAAAAACACACTATAGTTGTTTGTATAAAGCATAAAGGTAAGGGTTTTTTTGTTTTTTGTTTTTCTTTTCATGGAAAGTCCAAATGGCTCTTTGGGTGTTAAAGGTTGCTGACCCTTGAACTCTACTGAAATCACTTTGTGACATAAACCACTGTAAGTTGTTCTAATTGTAGAACTCTGAGCTCTGTCATAGAACCACTGAACCATCCAATAAAACAGCGCACCAGGGGCAGATGGAGCGACAGACACAGAGGCACAAGATACAAACTCTGGAAACAGTGAAAATAATGACATGACTTTATTACTCACGTCTCATAAAGTTGTAAAATAAAACTACAGCATTCTCATCCATTATCCATTAGAATTTCTCCTCAGAACATAATTATATCCATTAACATGACTCTACTTCCTATGTGGTTTATCACCAGCCTTCTGTGCATTGAAAGCATTTATCTGAACTATTGTACCACATTTCAGAAATAATGATGACACAGTTTTGACTTGCATCTAAACTAGAACTACGATGTTCTGATCTTTTGAAGAGATGAGAGTCTCAAAGAAAGTCGTTTTACTCTAGACAGGAAACAGCTGACACAAATGCTCTAGCTTTGTTCACTCGTATTTTAGCCTGTAGTGTGTGGATTTGTCTCTGCTGTCTTAGTGCTCAGAGATTTAAAATCTCATTTGATTCTCCTTGAGTCTCAGGTCTGCGCTTTTTGTTGGACGTTTAAAAGTCATTTAAGACTAAAAAATCCTGTAGAGTGTGGTGGACTTACAAAACTAAGAAGACAAAGCAGACTGGATGAAGCAGACCTGACTAAGACCTCCTGGCTCTTTTGTCCTTCTGCTCTCATACCCCAAAATAAAGTCCCTCCTAGGATTTTCCCATATATGTCTTCTTTTTTCAGTGGTACACTCGACTAGTTTGCTGACCATATGTAGTGGCAGGTGCAGTGGGATTTTTCTTAATCTCCACCTAGAACTTTAAAGTACATATGACAGGTTTTGGTGATTCTCAAATGTTTATTTTATTTGATGGGATAATGCCTATTGTAAATATAAATAGTAGTTTTGTACCAATTAAGAATCAATTTGTGAAATATTATATAAATATAATATCATAATGTTGAAAATTACAGGAAGTAGAGTTCATATTGATGACATCACACTAGGAAGTATTCTATCTCAAATTTAGGTACAATTTAAACACATTTATTCTGATACTTTAAAAATAATTTCAACATCATTTGTCAAATAATACTTCCTGTGTACATTAGAGGAGTTTTGGTCCAGTGTACTACATGGTTGCTAGGTTACAGTTATGGAATTCCCGAGCATGATGTCATGATCTCCAACCAGGAAGTAAAATTTGAAAGCTTTTTTTTTCTTTTTGTAAAATCTTAACTGTGTTTGGTCAAACGAGTAGTCTACTCTGTCACACACACCTTAAAGGCCTGTCATATGCATCTATATATCTCTGCACTGGTCTTTTCGTGCACAGCTGGTTGGCACATAGCCCAGTGTTTGTGGAACGGTTGCACCCGTGGAACATTAGTATGCAGGTGTTAAACTCTGCCTGTCGTATTTTATTTGTATGTTGTTGTTTTTTTATTATACAGAGTGAGCACAAGGAGAATGCTTAGACTCTCTTTTCATGAGCGCCCTGTTAAAATACAGAACAACACAAACAAAAAACCAAACAAAGCAAACTAACTGCATACGTCCATTTAAAAAATGCAAAACTAGAGCAGCTGTGATTATAAATGTTTATCACCACATTGAAGTGTGTTTGTGGCACCAGTATGTCCAATTTTGCATGTCCTTGAAATGTATTCAATTTTTGGGATGTCTGTGCAATCCCTCAGTGTTCCAGGTATGATCCATGGTAGGGAAGCAAGCTTTTTTTTTTTTTTTCGGTTTCAGTTTAGTGCAGCCAATTTTTAGATGTAGATAATCATGAGATCTTGTATTGAAAGTTCCTGTATCAAAGTTCAACAAGCAAGTGAGATATTTGGGCTGTCTATCAAGTAAGCAACCTACTTTCTCATAGAATATACAGTGAGGATTTTTAATTCATCACCTGTTATGAAAAAAGGATGAGTGAAAGAGTGTATCTGAAGGTTTCAAAGTAGAGGATGAAGTCTGCATGTGTATTATATTTTCATAATCTAGTGCAAAAAGAAACATTGCTTGAAAAGTTGTTTTTTTTTTTTTTTGGAATTCAATGAGATAGAAGATTTGTTTCTATAATAAAATTATAATTTTGATTTAAAACTGTTACATAATTCTGAGATATGTATTTTAAAGTTTTCATCAAGCCAAAACCCAAGATATTTCTAGGTGGTGACTCTTTTAATGCATGTACCATTTAGTGTATTAAGATTTGTAAAAATGTAATTCTTGCACATTACTTATTTATTTATTTATTTATTTATTATTTATATTAACCCCCCCCCCCCCCCCAAAAAAAAAAAAAAAAACCTACAACAAAATATGCTTCTTGTAAAAGCCAAAGTTAAATCTGTCAACTGGACATTGTAGGAGTGAAGACGATTGGCTGCTCATCCAAGCCTTTACTTCACTTCTGGAACTGAAGTTAAATTTGTTTGATTTAAACCCATTGGCTTCTCCGGCCTGGGTTCTGTGATAATTTTGGAACCAATTACATGCAGCATTATCAAATCCAACATGCTTCAGGCTCTAGAAGAGGATATTATGATCTACTGAATCAAAAGCTTTAGTTATGGGGGGACACGCCCTGTTGTACGTGTAGTGAGTGATGCTCCATTGTCTCCCTGAAAAATCAAGCTGACACTTGTTTAACTTTGCTGGTTTTGAAAATATGTTTAAAATATAAAGTTTAGCTAACAACTATATCACTATTTTAATGAATAATTATTATTAGACTATAAAAAATAACTTTTTTGTGCCAGTGTTGATTTTATTTTTTCCTTTGTGTTTGTAGGGAGACCAAATCTTTCTGTCCACTAATTTACGCTGTTTTCACCTCCTGAGACCTGATCTCTTGGATGGCTTTATTAATTTCTCTTTGCTATCTGGGCTGATTGGGACCTGAGGAGTGTAATAACAAAGAATTATTTTTTTTACATTATGAGAAAAATGATGTCCACATTTTAGGACATTCGTTCTACGTTTTAATCATTTTGATAGAACAAAATATAATCACAGTTGAATAATGATTTGCAAACTATTTATCACGCGCCTGCACACAGCAACATTTTTCCTGAATAAAAACAAAATAAGAAACAACAATTGTGCCTCTTGGAACAATGTGTCTCATTTGAAGTGCTGTTGACAGGTACAGACATGAGCCTTTAACAAAGTCCATCTCCAATCTAAACTATAATGTGTTATACTCTTCTGTCACCACTAAGAGGCAGTATAATGTCCTCATGCATGGACACCAGAACTTTGTAGAGAAAACATTTATATTGTGGCCGAGATAACCAAAACTGTGTTCTTCACATGTGTAGATGCCAGGTCCTAGGAGGTTAAACGTTTGAACATTTTAGTTTATTTTTGACATGTTAGCTCTGTATAAGTCAAATCTTGCTGTTGAATAATTTGTCCCCTAGCCACTGTTTTAAAGATCATTAAACCTGCAATTAGAATCCTCTCTCCTATGACCATTCTGTCCACGCTACACAATCATGTCCAATACATTTCAATGCCAACATAACCCAAACTCCTCCATCTTGTCCCATAGTTTAGCCTCTTCCCTGAGCTGCTACCCTCCCTCTTGCTCAGAGTGATGGATCTGTGGCCGCGCTGAGGGTAATGGGCTGGACACAAGGGAGTAAACAGGAGCGTCGCCGCGGGTTATGGCAGCGTTCAGATCATTCATACTGGTTTATATGAGGCGGAAATCCAGCGGCAAAGGTCCGGACAGGAGTCATTGAGTGCCACACAGCCCAGTTTTCAATCACTCGTGCAGGCCAAACAGAGATGGCTTTAACTGCTGCGTGATGTGTGGTTATGCACTGCTCTGCCCCTACGGCCCTTCCATCAATAGCCTTTACCCAACATTGATCAAATGCTTAAGGCGCTTACGAAGTGACTGGGACCATAGTGAGGAATAGCTCCACGGCTACTGAGCGCTAGATTGATTTGACAAAAGACGGGTGTGATTATTTAAAGGTCCACTATGTAACTTTCCTAGTTTGAAATACATCACCTGTTTGTCTTTGTTAATGTGCCTATACCTGTTTTTTTTTGGGGGGGGGTTTGAGTAAAATTTGCCCCAGTACAGATAAATTGTATAAGCAGCTCTTGAGGTCAAAATATGTCCACTATGTACTGTTGGGATCTAATTAGATCTAATCGAGTTGTTTGATAATCAGGAAGAGCGCATTAGCATGCTTATTGTTGTTAGCTTAACAGCACGGTAAAACTCCACTCTGGTTTCTGTTGTGAAAAGCACTGTGAGTAATTAACGTTACAACTGGCTCAGCTCCATAGCAAACAGAGGAGATGACGTTCAGTAAAAGTGCTCAAAAGTATATTTAATTACAAATTAAAGGTTTACATACAATATATAAAAAGACACATATTCTTTTATGCTTTTTCTCTCACTGTCTCACAGAAAATCAGAATAGTTTGTGGCCGTCTTGCTCGCACAGTCCTTTTCAGGTCTGTTCATACATTTTCAATAGGACTGATATCAGGACTTTGAGATGGTCACTTCAAAGCATTGACTTTGTTATCCTTAAACGACTTTATAACCAGTTTGGCAGTATGCTTCAGGTCATTGTCCATTTGGAAGACAATGACCCGAAGTCAGCTTTAACTTCCTGGCTGATGTTTTGAGATGATGCTTTAGTATTTCCACATAATGTTCTTTCGTCATGATGCATCTTTTTTGTGAAGTGCACCAGTCCCCACAACATGATGCTGCCACCTCTGTATTTCACAGTTGGGATGGTGTTCTTAGGTTTGCAAGCTTCCCCGTTTTCCTCCAAATGAAACAATGCTCATTATGGCCAGACAGTTAAATTTTTGTTTCGTCAGACCACAAGACATGTCTCTAAAACTTAAAGTTTTTGTCCCTGTGGGCATTTTCAAACTGTAATCTTGCTTTTTTTATATTTCCTTTGGTGTAATGGCTTCTTCCCGAGTGTCCTTTCAGCCTGTCTGTACAGTCCTCGTTTTACTGTGGATAATCTCATCTCATTTCTGGGACACAGCACTCATCTCCTTCCTGAGTGGTGTGATGACTGGACATTCTTATGGTGTTTACACTTGCATATAATTGTTTGAACAGATGAATGTGGCTCCTTCAGGCATCTGGAAATTGCACCAAAGATGAACCAGACTTGTGGAAGTCCACAGTTCTCTTCCTGATATCTTAGCTGATTTCTTTTGACTTTCCCATGATGTTACACAAAGAAGCAGTGTGTTTCAGGTGTGCTTCAGATACATCCACAGGTGTGTCTCTAATTAACTCAAATGTTGTTGTAACGCAACTAGGGGCTAATTAGGACCTGACTGCAATGTGACCAGATGTAGGTACGGTAGGGAGCCAGTGTGTGTGAATAAATACATCAACACGGAATCTTAGTCAAAATATATATATATTAAGTTCAATATTAGTTATTTAGGCAGGTATGCAATAATAATATACATATATACAATGAATTATAAATATGAAATTACTTTATATATATGATTAATACAAAAAAAAAAAATGCAATGCAACAGAACCCCAAAAAAAAAATGTCCCGTTCCAGTTCCAGGTTCGAGTATTTGTTCCAAAGGTTGTGTTCAATGTGTAATGTCTTTATGATCCAAAACTTGTTATAATCCAAGAAAGCAGGAAAATGAAAAGGTTCGTTTGTTCCTACCAGTCTATGAAGGAAAAAGGGTAGCTCGCCATCCAGGTTATTGTGGGGTTGTCGTGGGATTCAGTGCAGGGGAAAAAAACCTGACCTAAAAACAGGGTCAGTAAACCAAAAATAAAATTAACATACAATTAATAAATTATCTTAAAGTAATTCATCATTACTATAACTTCAATAAATAAATGCCATACATGCAGTATATATAACCAAATAATTCTTTGTTACATAGAAATTAACTTATCAATAACAAATAATAATTCCAATAACTAGCTTTGATTTTAAAGCAAAGTAAAGTAAAGTCAGGTAAAGTAAAGTAAAGTCAAGTCAAGTCAGATCAAGTAAAGTCAGGTCAAGTCAGATCAAGCAAAGTCAATTCAGGTCAAATCAAGTAAAGTGCACTTTAAGTTCATCAATAAATCAAATCTCATGGCATCTTAGCCTAATTCATAAAAAAAAACATGGAGCTTCTAATGCTGCGCATCACAAAAGAATGCCCTATTCAAAACATCATTGCTATATCAACTCAGATTTCAAAAAGTAACCAAAAGCAGCGAACCGGATCAAATTCAATCAAAATAAAGTAATAAATTAACACTAGTCTTTATGGCAAAAGGTTCGGCTTACGCAAAGATGTGAATAAAGTAAAAATTAAACCAAAGAGACTGTTCTTGGTCGCGCCGACCGCATTAACCTAAATGCTATTGTTAGCGTTAGTCCCGACGCGTGTTAAAAGGGAGATCCGCAGCTCCGCAAAACATGCGTAACTTTGTGAAACATCAATTAAATTGCTTACCGTTGAGCGGATAGTGATAGCGGTAAGTATCTGTCGAGTCCAAATGTAGTTTTATGTATTTTCTTCCATGAAATTGCCAAGAGAAACAGCCACAATCAGCCACAGCAGGAGCAGCATGAGACAGGTCTTGGCGTCTGACGTCACCGCTAATAAAGGAAATTGTCCCGCCACAACCAACTCCTCACCGGAAGCGGGACATTATTTGACACGGGTTACACTTTCCCCCCCTGATCTCATGTTCGTCCTCGGACATGGACCAGGCTGGCACTCAATAACGGACTGACTGGAGCACGGAAACACCTCCTCATTTTCGTCCTCTTGAACAGCAAAGGTGAAGGCTGTGCTCAAGCCGTGAAGGATGGTTTGGATGCTTTTTAACAACGGATGGCCAAGTTGTACATATTGCAGTCTCTCAGGTGGGCATCTTGTGCGGCCTGTACGGCGTAGGGTTTGTTCAGGTTCAGGACTCGACGGTTCTGACATGGGTGAATTGGATTCTGGATCAATGACAGAAGGTTCCGGTGACGTGGAAGGAGTTTTGGAATCTTCTGCCAGATTGATTGGTTCAAGGTCAATTGGTGTAGGTTCAGATTCAGTGTCAAGTTCTTCTGCGCCTTCAGCCAGAACTTCTTCAGCAACTTGAGACCCACCACCTGCAGACTCAATCATAGATTCTTGATGCTCATTAGTGGCAGAAGCTGGTGGTGAAACAAGAGACTCAGGCAGCTCAGCAGAAGGAACTGGCGGCATGGCAACAGGTAAATCAATAACAGTTGAAAATATTACAGGTTCAGGCACAGACGGAACGTATACAGGTAAGATTTCATCCTCTGACTCTTCATCGCTAGGGTGTGGAGGCAGTGATACTGGCGAAGGCGGCACAGGTGAGTCTTCCTTCTTCACAGGTAGGTTTTCAACATGAGCAGGTAGGTACCCACAGGGCAGGAGAAGGTCTCTGTGCAGAGTTCGCAGTGGTTTATCTTTGCCCTCTGGTCTCACGGTGTACACAGGGAGATTGCCGGCTTTAGTCACCACTATGTATACATCGGGCTCCCACTTATCAGCCAGTTTGTGCTTGCCTCTCAAGCGCACGTTCCTCACCAAAACTCTGTCTCCGATGTTTAACTCTGAAGCTGTAACATGACGATCAAATCTGGTTTTATTTCGGTCCATCAGTTTCTGGGAATTCTCACTGGCCAGCTGGTAACTGTCCTTCAGGTGTGACCTCAACTTCTGGACATACTGTAAATGAGAGTCTGACTTGTTATCATTCAGCGGCAGTCCGAAAGCCAGATCAACAGGAAGTCTTGGTTGGCGGCCAAACATGAGTTCGTATGGTGAGAATCCCGTAGCGTCGTTCTTCGTGCAATTATATGCATGGACAAGAGGTTTTACATGATCTTTCCAATGTTGTTTTTCTTGTTCACTCAGAGTTCCCAACATGTCCAGTAAAGTTCTGTTGAATCGCTCCACAGGGTTGCCTCTTGGATGGTAAGGTGTCGTTCTGATCTTGTGGATGCCCGTCATTTCACAAAGTTCTCGAATGATGCGGGATTCAAAATCAGGGCCCTGATCACTGTGCAGCTTTTCTGGAATGCCGTAATGCACAAGAAAGTTGTCCCATAGACACTTGGCGACGGTGGTGGCTTTTTGGTTGGTGGTCGGTACAGCGACTGCATATTTCGTGAAATGGTCAGTCATGACAAGGATATCTTTGATTCTACCACAAGGCTCAACAGACAAGAAATCCATGCAGACCAACTCCAGGGGACCCGAGGTCTGGATGTTGACAAGAGGTGCCGCATGTTCAGGTAAGGACTTCCGTCTCACACATCTGCCACAGGTCCTGATTTTGTTGACCACATCAACAGACATCCTCGGCCAGTAAAAACGGGATCGGACCAGGTCCAGAGTCCTCTCGATACCCATGTGGCCCATCTGGTTGTGAAGTTGGTGCAACACATCAGCTCGATATTCTTCTGGCAACACAAGTTGGAAGGTGTGCTCACTTCCCACCTGTCTCTTCCTGATGAGAAGGTTGTTATGGAGCTCCAGTTTTTTTACTTCTCTCAGTAACAGAGGCAGGTCGGGCAGCTGTTCTTTCAGCAGTGGTGGGGGCGACTCTCCACGCTCGAGCTGTGCAATAACATGCTGGATGGTGGGGTCGGCTCGCTGCTTGGTGGCAATGTCAGCAGCTGAGAGTCGAGGAAGAACAGGCGAAGCGAACTGTGTGTCATTTACAAAACTGTCAGGGACACTGTCGGCTTGGATAGACAAGGACAAGATGAGAGCACGGTTCAGGTCAGCAGCTTCTGGTCCGTAGATCAAATGACGATCAGATATTGCTCTGATAGTGTGTTGGTCAATTGAGGCATATTCTAGATCTTGTAAATGTTGCTGGGCAAATTTCAATACTCGCTCTCTTTCTTTACGGGATAGTGGGTCATCAGACAGGTCACCATGCGGACGGCGTGACAGCCCGTCAGCATCAGCATTCTGCTTGCCTGCTCTGTAAATGAGTTTGAAATTGAAGGTGGACAGAGCGGACAGCCATCTGTAGCTGGTGGCATCGAGCTTGGCTGATGTCAGCAGGTAAGTTAGAGGGTTGCTGTCTGTGACAACGGTGAATTGAGCGCCGTAGAGATAGTCATTGAACTTTTCTGAAACTGCCCATTTCAATGCAAGGAACTCGAGTTTATGAGCTGGATACTTTGCTTCGCTCTTGGAAAGGCCTCTGCTGGCGTAAGCCACAACTCTGTTCTGCCCATCTTGTTCTTGGTAGAGCACAGCGCCAAGGCCTGTAGAACTTGCATCGGTGTGGAGAGTGTAAGGTTTCTGAGGGTCAGCAAATCGAGCACAGAAAACCATTTTGATCCGGATAATGCAGAGAACGTGTCTTCTAGCTTCGGGAGGGCATAAGCGTCTTTAATCGTCTGCAAATTGAGTTTACGGTAATCAATGCACAGGCGCACGCAGCCATTCTTCTTGCGGACCACCACAATTGGAGAAGCAAACGGCGAATCAGACTCCCGGATGACTCCCGACTCCAACAGCTCCTGCAGGTGCTTCCTCACAGCGTCAACATCCTGAGGATGGATTGGTCTTGGCCTCTGTTTGAATGGGCTTGGATCAGAAAGTTTGATCTGGTGTTTCACTTTATCTGTCTGACCAAAATCCAGGTCATGCTTGGCGAAGACCTCAGGAATGTCGTTCAGCTGGTGGATAATGCGATCTTTCCACTGCGGAGGGAGTGGTGAGTCTCCAAAATCATATTGTAGTGGGGCTGACGGCTCTGCAGACTGGACTTGGTGTGTAATGCTTTGCTCTTTGGAGTAGATAGTCCGGAAGGCGCTTATTTCTGCAATGACTGCTTTTGCTGGGATGGTAATTGCATGATCAGACTCATTGCTGACTATAACTGGCAGATGACATGGCCGTCGCCGGGGCAGGTCAGTAATGCAAGACTTCACAATGAGTCCACCAGGCAGAGAGCATGACGCGGGGTGTTCAATCAGTACTGCCCTTTCGCCTTGCAGTAACCGTGTGGCCAGTAATCCCTCGAGGACAGTAGTTTGGCCAGCACAGATGGTATGTGACTGGTTAAAATGCAGGGTAGCTGTGGCGTACTGTTCATCCATGCTCTGACTGTACCGAAACTGCAGGATCTTTAGAACGGCTTGATAACCAGGGACAGCAGGCTGGAAGGACTGTTCAGTTTGTAGATGCTTGGTGTAGGCGACGTCCAGAGTATTGGTGCCAATGAGGATCAATGGTTGCGACTGCTTTACATCAGGGACAACAAGAGCCAGAGTGTCAATGTTGATGTTAGTGCCGAGGAACTCAGGTGGGAAAGTCATGTTTATTTCAATGTACCCCAGGTATGGTACAGACTCTCCATTTGCTCCTTCTATTTCCAGTAGGTCATCCAATGGCTTGATCTCATGGTCTGACAAATAAATGTTGTAGAAGGAATGTGGAATTGTGGTGACTTGGGAACCAGTATCAAGGAGACAGTTGTAATAATCGTCTCTGATTTGGACTTGACCAGTGCTCTTCATTCCCACAAGACCTCTTGGCAGTACGCGTATACTGTATGGCTGGTTCTTGGGACTGTTGGTGATGGCAGCTTCTGAGTGTCCCTTCACAGAAGCTGCTTCTAGTTTAACTGAAGGTTCTTATTTGTCCAGGTTTGCTGCTTTTGCCGCAACTGCTTTTTCTTTTGTTCTACCAGACGAGGATTGGCAACTAGGGGCTAATTAGGACCTGACTGCAATGTGACCAGATGTAGGTACGGTAGGGAGCCAGTGTGTGTGAATAAATACATCAACACGGAATCTTAGTCAAAATATATATATATTAAGTTCAATATTAGTTATTTAGGCAGGTATGCAATAATAATATACATATATACAATGAATTATAAATATGAAATTACTTTATATATATGATTAATACAAAAAAAAAAAAATGCAATGCAACAGAACCCCAAAAAAAAAATGTCCCGTTCCAGTTCCAGGTTCGAGTATTTGTTCCAAAGGTTGTGTTCAATGTGTAATGTCTTTATGATCCAAAACTTGTTATAATCCAAGAAAGCAGGAAAATGAAAAGGTTCGTTTGTTCCTACCAGTCTATGAAGGAAAAAGGGTAGCTCGCCATCCAGGTTATTGTGGGGTTGTCGTGGGATTCAGTGCAGGGGAAAAAAACCTGACCTAAAAACAGGGTCAGTAAACCAAAAATAAAATTAACATACAATTAATAAATTATCTTAAAGTAATTCATCATTACTATAACTTCAATAAATAAATGCCATACATGCAGTATATATAACCAAATAATTCTTTGTTACATAGAAATTAACTTATCAATAACAAATAATAATTCCAATAACTAGCTTTGATTTTAAAGCAAAGTAAAGTAAAGTCAGGTAAAGTAAAGTAAAGTCAAGTCAAGTCAGATCAAGTAAAGTCAGGTCAAGTCAGATCAAGCAAAGTCAATTCAGGTCAAATCAAGTAAAGTGCACTTTAAGTTCATCAATAAATCAAATCTCATGGCATCTTAGCCTAATTCATAAAAAAAAACATGGAGCTTCTAATGCTGCGCATCACAAAAGAATGCCCTATTCAAAACATCATTGCTATATCAACTCAGATTTCAAAAAGTAACCAAAAGCAGCGAACCGGATCAAATTCAATCAAAATAAAGTAATAAATTAACACTAGTCTTTATGGCAAAAGGTTCGGCTTACGCAAAGATGTGAATAAAGTAAAAATTAAACCAAAGAGACTGTTCTTGGTCGCGCCGACCGCATTAACCTAAATGCTATTGTTAGCGTTAGTCCCGACGCGTGTTAAAAGGGAGATCCGCAGCTCCGCAAAACATGCGTAACTTTGTGAAACATCAATTAAATTGCTTACCGTTGAGCGGATAGTGATAGCGGTAAGTATCTGTCGAGTCCAAATGTAGTTTTATGTATTTTCTTCCATGAAATTGCCAAGAGAAACAGCCACAATCAGCCACAGCAGGAGCAGCATGAGACAGGTCTTGGCGTCTGACGTCACCGCTAATAAAGGAAATTGTCCCGCCACAACCAACTCCTCACCGGAAGCGGGACATTATTTGACACGGGTTACACTGTCAATAAACCAGAATCAGAAGCTTCCAAGGACACATCATTATCATCTAATTTTGAAGAAAGTAATGAAAAATTGTCATCTCTCATTATTCTGGCATTTACCAAGTAGAAACATTTTTTTCAATCCTAAAACTGCAAAAGTTTAGTTTGAATCCATGTCCTACAGTGAGAAAAAAGCATATGTGTCTTTTTATATAATGTATGTAAACTTTAGGTTTCCATAATGGGATGTTCTCTTGCATAGATTAGAATCCCCAAGTTTGATAAAAAATCAAATAATGGTGACCTTTTACGTTTATGGTAGGGGTGTTATAGTGCACACTTTCATATGCACCATAATCCATTATATGTAGGCCAGGAGCACATTTCTAGACCATTGCCTGTGGCCGTGAGAAGTTAGCAAAGAAATAGGAAATTAAGGTGTTTTTTCATCAGAGTGGTACGTGTAAATCGTAAGAAGTACCCAAAAACCCAGGACTAGATACATTTTATAAACATGCTGTCAAAACGCTGATGGATTTTGATCCAATATAGGTAACTTCCTGTTCATCACAGGGCAGTGCTTCAATTGATTTTTAGGCTCATATTTGTGAACCAGGTTTTCATTCAGAGACTTTGAGGTTCAAGTCAGGTACAGTTCAGATACCAACTGCTAAAAAGCACAGATTTGAAAATGTAGTTTTTTAGATAATTGTGTAATATTGTACACATATTTATGCATGTGGGCAGATGCTATGGAAGCTGGAGTCAAATGCAGAAGATAATTTTCCCTTTTACCCTTATTTATTTTTCCATCCATCCATCCATTTTCTTCCGCTTATCCGGGGCCGGGTCGCGGGGGCAGCAGTCTAAGCAGGGACTCCCAGACTTCCCTCACCCCGGACACGTCCTCCAGCTCCTCCGGTGGGACCCCAAGGCGTTCCCAGGCCAGCCGAGAGACATAGTCCCTCCAGCGTGTCCTGGGTCTTCCCCGGGGCCTCCTCCCGGTGGGACATGCCCAGAACACCTCCCTAGGGAGGTGTCCAGGAGGCATCCTGAGCAGATGCCCGAGCCGCTTCAGCTGGTTCCTCTCAACATGTAGGAGCAGCGGCTCTACTCCGAGCTCCTCCCGTGTGACCGAGCTCCTCACCCTATCCCTGAGGGTGCGCCCGGCCACTCTGCGGAGGAAGCCCATTTCAGCCGCTTGTATCCGCGATCTTGTCCTTTCGGTCATTACCCAGAGCTCATGACCATAGGTGAGGGTAGGAACGTAGATTGACCGGTAAATCGAGAGCTTCGCCTTTGGGCTCAGCTCCTTCTTTACCACAACGGACCGATACAGCGACCGCATCACTGCAGACGCTGCACCGATCCGCCTGTCAATCTCAACCACCCGGAGAGACCAAACCACCTTTCGAGACCGGTCGAGAACCATGGCCTCGGAGTTGGAGGAGCTGATTCTCATCCCAGCCGCTTCACACTCGGCTGCAAACCGCCCCAGTGCCTGCTGCAGGTCCTGGCTCGAAGAAGCCATCAGGACAACATCATCTGCAAACAGCAGAGATGAGATCCTGTGGTTCCCAAACCAGGCCCCCTCCGGCCCCTGACTGCGCCTAGAAATTCTGTCCATAAATATAATGAACAGAACCGGTGACAAAGGGCAGCCCTGGCGGAGTCCAACATGCACCGGGAACAGGTCTGACTTACTGCCGGCAATGCGAACACAGCTCCTGCTCTGGTCATACAGGGACCGGACAGCCCTTAGCAAAGAGCCCCGGACCCCATACTCCCAGAGCACCCCCCAAAGGACACCACGAGGGACACGGTCGAATGCCTTCTCCAGATCCACAAAACACATGTGGACTGGTTTATTTTTTATTTTTTTAATTGTTTTAGTTCTTCTAAATTGTGCCCACATATATGAGTAGAATAACACATATAGTGGATAAACTACAGAGGAATCACATCTGAGTCAGTATAGAGCTGTGTTTATCATTGGATTTCTACTCACTTACCATAGTTTTATCAACACAAATTCACTGCTGCTGCTATTGCTACTTGCTTGGCACCGAGCTTGCTACAGGCGCACAGCATGGGTGCTCCAGATGATCTCTTCTGTTTACAATCGAAGATTTTGTCGCTCGAGGCAGTAATACAGGACCTCCTGGATCGACAAGCCCAGACTGCAGTCTTTCGTGATGTCACTAACTACTAGAAATTGCAGAGGCCACTGAAGAAAGCACAAACTTAGATTTAAAGAAAGAAAGAAAAATGCTTGGTCATGCAAAAAATGACCAAGAATAGTAAAATAATGCTATTTCACGTAGTAGCAAAAAAAAAATGGTTTAGTGTTTAATTCTACTTTAAGTTACTTTCAAACCCTGCCCATACTCACAGCCAAAAATTGTACTCTAATTCTCTAATTGTACTTTGCTTCAAAGTAATGGTAATAGGAAAGTACTTTGAAAGAAAAAGTAACTGAGTACTTCCCAGCCCATGCCATAGTAATCCTTTGATAATTTCCTAGTGCCTTATAACCACCTGGACAGTTAGTCACACCAACTCTTCATCTCTTCCTTTAGAGTGTGTCTCAGAGAGGGGTTAGCTCCGGTCATGTCCTGAAAGAAACATGTTTAGGTAATCCATATGTCATAGTCTGTTTAAAATGACTAAAACTGGTGCATTTCAGATTAGAAAATAAAGCAATAAATTGCGACTCGATTATCATATGTATCACTGAATCCTGAAATGATCATATTGTGAGCCATGTAATGCATCGAATGGCAATATTATTATTATTATTATTATTATTATTATTATTATTATTATTATTATTATTATTATTATTATTATTATTATTATTATTATTATTATTATATATTTTAGATACATGTTTTAAGTTTCTTCCCCACTATGCCCATGCCACAGTCATCATTTCATCTCTTTGTGCCTAATCAGTGGTGGTTAGTCCATGTACTTGAGTATAATTTTAAAGAAATTGCACTATTCAGAGTACTTTTCTAGCACCATACTTATTCCTACTTGAGTAATATTTTTACTGAGGTAACATTACTCTTACTTGAGTAGAGGTTTTGGCTACTCTTCCCACTGTGGGTAAGTCTAAGTGACAAAGGTTTTATGCTGACAATATAAAATGATTTGAACATTTGTGTTTCCTGCACCGCTCCTTCAGATATCATTTAGTTTGTCTCATTTTCGTGTCTATCCTTTGGAAATACCAGATTTTGTGCATTATTTAATGTTTCATCTTTCAAATTACACCAACTTCAAATTATAAATAAGATGTTACATCCCACTTAAATAGTAGTTTTCCTAAACACCTTTTGCTCTTACTTGAGTAACTTCTTGAACCATTTCTTGTACTTTTTTGTATTATTTTGAAGTAACGTTACTTTCACTTGAGTATGATTTTTGGGTATTCTATTCACTCTTGCTTGTAACCACCTGCACAGTTAACCACACCGCTTCTCCATCTCTCCCTGTAGAGGATCTCTCAGAGGGGGGTTAGCTCCGGTCACCTCCCCCTGGTGCGTCTATTTTTCTCCTGGTTGTTATAGCTGCGGTTTACAGGTTCAAACACTGTGCTTCTGGCAGAGGAACAGGCTTATGTGCCCAAAGTCCCTGTACTTCCCTGGCCCGTCACTCCACTCTCTCTACGCTGTGGGGGGCCTCTCCAGAGCATCCAGGGGCCCTTAATCTCACACCAGGAACTGATCTAGGGGCCACGGATGGAGAGCGAATCCTCTGACCCACATAACAACCTGCTGGTTTGAAATCAGGTGTGTGTGGTGTAATTCTGTGGTGAAAAACGACAGCTCTCTGCTTATAATCAGCGGTAGAAGAAGAACAGATACAGAAACTGAAATTCAAGTCATGTATCGCATGAGAAAATCTAGGACTCAAAACCTATTTAAAAATGTACTCTTAGGGTAAAGAGTAGCTTAGAATTTTACTTCCTGGTTGGACATGGGTAGTAGATACAGACATATAATTATCAGACGTGGTGTTTGATGTTAATACTATCATTCATTTAAAACTTGGCTAGTTCTGGCAGATTATGGGTCATCGGAGCCAGTCCACTGAATTTTTCATATAGCCAGATGTCAGATGGGCCCATTGAACATTTAGGTGACAACAAACCCTCACTTAAAGTCATTGTTGGGTGTGTAAACCTTTTGGTGTTTTCTTTAAGATCAAAATTAGCATGTAAAAGTGGCATTAGGACTAACAGCTAACCAATTTTCAGTTGAGATTTCCAAGCTTGTGTAGTTCTGGGAAATATCTAGTGATCAGTAAACATCCTCTTTTACATGTGATTGATGAGGAACCCTGATAAATGACATAAATGTCATGAAATAAACATGTTACATGCTTTAATATGGGGATTGGCTTCACCATCCATTTGTTTGTGAATGAGGATCCTAATTGATGCAACTCAAGGTGGCATTTGCTTGCCAAGTCATTGAGGTGTAGCAACAGGCAGAGATGCGGAATTTCTCTCTGTAGATGAGATGAGGTCTTCAGGTCATGTGTGAAAGGCAGGGGTTGAGGAGAGCAGAGACAGATGGTGTTGCCGTGATAGGTATTGACTTCTTGGTAATTAGAGGTGTGGTTGAAGTGAGCTATAGTTCCATGCCTCAACCTCCTTCTGATTCTAACTGCATTTTGTTAAATGAAGATTTAAACTTCATAATGCCTTCCTTACAAGTGAACTTTTCTGTGTTGATGACATAGTTAGAGGTATTCTGTTTTAGAATTCTCCTCTACTTCCTGTTTTTTTTTTTTTGGTTTTTTTTGTCCTTTTCTTCTCAGCTTTTTTCGCCCACAAGCTGCCATTAAACTGGTGTAAAACTATTTAGCACAGGTACTGTCCCACCAATCCAAGTCATAATTAGAAAATTAGAATTCCAACTTCCAAGTTCATCTGCAGTGCATGTGACAACGTTTGCATATCAATTTCTGTTCACAATTCCCTGTAGGAACGTTTGCGTGTCTAATTCACAAAGAAACAAGCGTTGTTGTCACTCCATGCCCCTTGAGGATGCCATTAATTGAGCAGAGTTCCTCCACCTGGCTCTTAGCATGTAAAGTGTATGCAGGCTGACTTATTCATGTGTCCCTGCCTCACGGAGATTAGCTTGCTAGCGTGTCTGTGAACTGCGCTATTCTACTGCTGCTGCTGGTGTTTTTATCGCGGCTATCAAAGGCAAGTCCCAATTTACCAGTGCGGATCAAGCGTGCGGGGAGGACGGCAGCGGAATGTTAACAATAATAAAAAGACAAGGAGCGGCCCTGGAGGAGTGATCCTGTCATCCACACTCAGCAAGAGACTAAGCAAGGAGCATGGTTCAATCTGATGCATTTTATCACCTACTTATTTACAACAGGCAAAAAGTTAAAATATTAAATAATATAATAAATATAAATGGCATGTTATATAGGCCCACAACATTTGCCAAGAGACTCTGGCTGCAGACCTCCACCCACCGGCCCCTACCCTGCAGACCTCTACCACGATGTACTTTATAAACGACTTAATGGCTCTTTCTATCAGTTGTTACTTTAGTTCATTGTCTGGTAAAGGTCATTAAAGGTGATAGGATTCAGGTCAATTTGTTAAGAGCAAAGCACTTCAAAACATTTTATCACCAGTAGATTTCTTTTCTAATTTGAAATGAACTAGTTTTGTCTCTACTCTGCTTGTGGAGGTTAATAGCAGTTAAGATCTGTAGTAGTTAAGGTTAGGAAAAGGTTTTGGGCTATTGTTTTGTGTAAAACAATGCTTACTTTTGTAACATTATGTTGAAAACCGCAGTTAGGAAACAGTGGACTTTGTGGCCTTTTTTGGCATGGCCACTGTTTGAGGTAAGTCACGTGAGGGTCTTCTAGGTCTGCAGCCAGATTCCTCTTATTATTCTTGGTCTCAAAAGCATTTCTGTAATTTTTATCTCATCAGAGCAGAACAGGAGAAAATGGAAAATGTGTTACTCAGCTCAAGATTCCTGATCTTTCTTCATTTACAAGAAATGAGATGGGAAATGTTCCGATTGTTAAGACAAAAAGCTCTCATTTAATGAAACATTTTACTATGAACTTAAAAATCTAAATGTAAAAAAACAAAAACAAAACAGGGCTTACCTAGTTTATAATCTTCAAACTCACTTCCAAAATCTGTCTTTCATAGCATAGTAGGCTTGTTAAAAGTATCAAAAATCAGATACTGATCAACACTAAAAGCAGAATTGAAAATAGATACTCAATTCAACAAGTATCAACACCAAAAAAAATCCCATAAAAATGAGAAAATTTGACATTATGCTGAAAATGACATTATTTTGGCCAGGTGTTTCTCTTTTATTATTAGGCCCGAGCCTGGGACAACGTCCCGGCAAGGGACTCATTAAACCGCGTCTGGAGCATGGAAAATGGCAAAAATCAAGTAGTAAACATGCCCCGACATGGCAGTGAGTGGTGTCAAAAATTAGAACTCGACGAGCTCTAATTGTCACCCAAGACCCTAAAACAAAATAACGAAAGACGACTCGGTAGCGCCCCCTCAAACTTTGATTTTCATGGGGCCAATGGGAGCCCAACGTGGAAAAAAGTCAATGTAAAAATGTGACACTCACATTTTTAATAAATAGAACATGTCAGGACGTGACAAAAATTATATTATGGCCCCGCCCAAAAACGTACAGGAAGTCGGCCATATTGGATCAAACCTGGGAATGACAAAAGCACACACCCTCGCATTTAGGACATTTCCTCACACAGTTTTTATTCCAAACACTTCAAAAAGTGAAGTTAAAGATTATCAGTCACATTTTGAATATCACTTTGGGTGTGGTCAGGGTGAAGTTTCAACCAAATCACAATTTTTGGAATATTTCAAAAAAATAATTTCTCTTTCAGAAATTTTTTGTTTGGAAAAAGCTAATACAGCGTTTATGCAGATGTGGGAGCTGAACACAATGATGTGCAAATCAATGTGCTCTCTCACAAAATGGCTCTCTAGCGCCCTCTTCAATTTCCATTTTCAAAAATTCATAAATTCAATGGATTTGTTGTGGACTTGTGAAAAAATTCCCAGGGGCCTTATTTGTGATGGGGCACAATGTGAGAAAGTCACATGACTGTAGCTTTTATGGTTTAGGAGAAAAATAATGGGTGGAAAAACTTTTTCCATTATTATTATTTTTATATGTGCCGGATTGAAGCCATTTTTGACCCCCTGAACATTAACGAAAAGTCAATTTTATTGGACCCAACATTCAAGATTGGTAAAAAAAAAATTTAGTTTTTTGAAATTCCTACTGAAAAATATTGAAAAATGACTCAGCAGCGGCCACTACCAACCCCAATTATTATTATTTTTTTTTTTACAAAGTTTCTCGACAATTGGCAATTGAAATTTGGCACATATATCCTTCTTCACATGCTGATCAAAAAAAACAATGAGAACATACCTCTATTTGCAACCATGTTACCATGGTAACATAAAAAATGTGTCATTGAAATGAATGGGGTTCAGAGTACTGCTCTTTGTTGTGAACTAAATAGATGCTCTACACTAATCAAACTATGGCCTAAAATTAAAGTTTCACAAAAGACAGAGTAATCTAAAAGCACAATTGAAAATTATTAAAAATGACTCCGTGGCGCCCCCTTATTACGTCAAAATACATTATGCCAACGGAAGAAGACGCCAAATCTTTTTAAACAGAAAAAGATGAAACTTAGTATGAAAATAGCCCATGTCTTGTTAATTTTTATATCTCCACCTTTGAATTTCTTTCAAAATGCTTGAAAATTGGTAAAACTAAACAAGCCCATGTGCAATTAAATATTATTGTTTAGATTTCTGATTATTTCTAAAATGTGGGTGTGGCTAATCTGCAAATCAGTGGGAATTTTGAAAAGCATAAAAACATGTGTATTTCTTACAGATGATGTTGAATTGAATTGGTCCCACAGAAATATTTGTGTGTATTGACGACGTGAAGGCAGCGATTTACAAGTTGTATAGCTGTGATATAAAACTGCTGTACAGCACCCCCTTAAATTTTTGAATGGGACCCAAAAAATTACTTTGTCACAAACATTTCAAATTTGGCATGGACATCTGTATTGCCCTACTGAACAAAAAAGTCAATTATCACATACCTCTTTTTCCAACCATGCAGGCCTGACAATGTCGGACATGGTCTCATTGGAATGAATGGAGTAGGATTACCTAGACGCTGTTTTTGGGAGGAGGGGCGATGTAAGTGGCAATGAAAGGCAGGATCTTCACTGGGCATGTACCCCGCGGTTGCAAGGGGTGGCGAAGGCCTTTATCACTGCTTGCAGTTTTAATAATAATAATAATAATTATTATTATTATTATTATTGTTGTTGTTGTTGTTGTTGTTGTTGTTGTTATTATTATTGGGGAATCAAACTTGGAATTGAGTATCAAGCCTTTTCCTTTAGTATTGTGACAACACAACAGCAAAGTGCTCAAAACTAAAGGGTGCAAGGGTCATCTATGCTCTGATCCATCCACTATTATTGGAAAATAAGCCACTGCCACGTCCAGCCGCTCTAAATATTTTAAGGATACTGATGTCAGTGCCATGCTGCTGACTTATGCTAAATTGCTCATTGCTCATTAATAGATGGTTGGTGCCTGTCAGTCAAGTCTCTGAGCTATTCACATACTCTGTTTAGAGTATCTAAAATGGACTTTTCCTGATTGAGCATGTGCTGTATAATTTGGGATCTTCTTCGTGTAGGTCTTCTGGAGACTCTAAACTCTTTCGACATACTGACTGACAGGTCCTTCTGAACTTTAATAATGCTTAACCTTCACCCTCTGTATAAAGATTGTGGGTTTATGACATTCAGTTTTATTGCATTTGTGGTGCTTATTACATTTGTGGGGCTGACATGCATCCTTACTGTGAGCAGGCTTTCCAAAACATTTGACCCAAGTCATACAGTTTAAAGGCAATACCAAATACTGATGAAATGTAAGTAAACTTATGACTTTGAAGAAAGTAATGAAAATTGTCTTAAAAATCCTTCATTATTCTGGGATTTAGCAAATAGAAATAATTTTTGTAATTAAAATTGACCTAAAACAGGAAAAGTTTAGTCTGATTTCAGGTCAGAAAATGAAAAACGGAGTTAGTACAATAGCTCCATTCCATCCGTTGTTCCAAAGCAGGTAAAGACATTTAACATAGACAACAGACACATAACATGATACCACATCTGAGACATTACAGTGAACATCCACCCCCTAGTTCTGGTAGTACATTTCCCATTCCCAATTTTTATATTAAAATGCATTAAAATCTTACTATAAACAATCTGAGTATATTCAGTGCTCCAAATTGTTTTAACCTACCCCCTATCCCCACCCATGGCTTTGAACTTTGAGCCGGTGACTGTCAAAAATCTGACTCTGGGTAATATATAAATGTTGAAAATGTTGTTACCTAGTCCAGTGGCTCTCTAACTTTTCACAACAACCACCAAAGAAAAGATTTGATTTTCCAAGTACCACCAGGTCTAAGCCAGGTCTATAACAGGACTATTCCAGATCTAATCTAGTGGTAAACCAGGTCTAAAAGTGGGCGATATCATTTCAAGTGTAGTTCTAAACAAGAAAAGATCCAAAGGAGGGCAAAAAGGGGATAAAATGAAGTCTAAATGAGGTAAACACACAAACTGAAGACCACCTGAAGGAGCTCGTGTACCATAGTCTGAGAAACACTGACCAAGCCTATTTCCAAACTATGGAAACACAGTAAATGCAAATCTGCTGCTTACAATGGTGAAATGTCATTACGAAGAGGCAGGCCAACAACAGAGAATCAGTTCTGCACTTTTCAACAGGAAGTCAATGGACCTGTTTCTATTATTAAGTTCTTGTAGAGCTGCTTGGTCAGCTTATAGACTGGGCTGGCCCTGAGATCAATATTGCAATTTATTATAGTGATAATGTGATACAGAACTAAAATACACCCACAACATCCCATTTAACCATTACATGCTCTATAAATCTCAATCATACTTTTTTATCTTTTTTGTTAAAGAGGGAGTATTACACTTCTATGGGGTATTAAGTGCGAACATATTTAGCTCACCATGTTACCGTTTATTGTTTTGGAGATGCTATATTTGCAGAAAACAACGTATTACAGTGTTACAATATTACCTCACTGTGAGCATCTCCACAAACCTGACTATTATTTGTTCTATTTCCATGGAATTATGCAGGTGCATTATATGTATTATATGTATTATATATATATATATATATATATATATATATATATATATATATATATATATATATATATATATATATATATATATATATATATATATATATATATATATATAATTTTCTGCCAAAACAGAACCATAGACTGTATGACTGTATAAAAAATTTGACTAAGGGAGTATTACATCACCCACAGAGTTCGGCTCCAGTTAAATGAAGCTCATTGATGCTGGAGCAGTTATGGGGCCAATTTGGAGCCAAGTTCCATATTTGGAATTCTGACCGTGAGTATCATAGCAACCAAAGCAGCCAATCTGGAGCGAACCCCTTCCTGTCCACAGGAAAGGGGTGGTGCACTTAGCAATGCTGTAAGTAACGCTAGTAGGAGTGACCTCAGGGAAAGAAGGCATCCGATTTGTGTGTTCTTAATGTTGATATCTTGATCTATAGACACAATAGTGAAATAAAAAATACCAGGATCATGCCAAATGGGTTAATATGAACATTTTAAGATCAAAATAATGAGCCTGACAGCAGGAGATATGGAGAGAATGGCGAAAATTTTTAATAGAAAGTGAATTGGAGTCGATGCAGTTGAAAGCATGCCCCTGCTCACTTCCTATTTGAAACGTGGCGGTTAGCAGGTTAGCTATGTACATTTATATAAACAGTCTATGTACAAAACATATATAAAAAATTAAGAACATGGCAGAGATTGTTTTCATGTTACTGTAATTGTATTATTTCATGTTATATTTTATTGTACTTAGTAAGAATTAAAAAAAAATAGATAAATGTACAGCAATACAGTGATATTGCAGTTCACCTTTCGCGGTCTCGCTGTTTCTCAGATTTTTTAGTGCAACTTTGCATGCTTTTTTACAGTGTATGAATGCACACTGTGTTCTGCATCCTGATTGGCTGTAGACCATTGTCCATCAGTCTCCTCCGTGCCGTGTCTCCTGTCCAGTACAGAATGTGTTCAGACAAATTTACATAATGTTGGATCACGGTGTGACTCTGAAGTGCTGTATGTTTGCAAGTTTTCTCCCCGACAAGAACCCACAATGTCGATGAAACGTTCTGCACCGACAAAGACGCCTACGAAGGTTTGAACTTTGAGAGAGTTTAAACAAGAGAAAAATGTGAGAAAATGTTAATGCCTGTGTGAGAAAAGTGTATAAAGTGTGTGGTGAGGGGTTTTTATGGCCTTAAAACAAATATAATAACTGTAAAAAATAAAGCTGATTTCACCTATTGTGGGTTATTTTTAGAACATAACCCCCATGATAAATGAGGGAACACTGTAGGCCTACATGATTGTGTCTAGCTTTGTGAAAAACTCAAACTTACTGCAGAATACAGAATACATAGCTCGATTTAAATTGAAACTCATTGACAAATCAGCCGCGGCTATGCTAATTCCTGATTCCCGACACACGGTTGTGAGATAGTGTGTTCAAGGGCGCTGTTAAGATTCCTGTGTGCAGACGGGATTGTGATTTAGGAGCCTGATCTGTTCTTAGCGCCCTAGGCTAACTTCCCCCTTGTCTTTGAGCAGCGGCTGTACCCGTGTTTCAAGCTAATGGGCTAAGCTAGGCTGTCAGGATGGAGGTACTGATAAGTTCAACAGCAAACGACTCCTTAAAGACACAGCAGAGGCAGAAGATTATGAAGACATGCCAAAGGTTATGAAGCAACTGAAAAACAAACCAGATTTATTTAGTAGCTTCATTTGGACATATTTTAGTAATGTCCTGTTGTGCTACACACAGTATTTGCTTTACCTGATTTTTACATGAAAACATGAAAAACAAAAGTAGTTCATTTTAAACATTTTGGAGTGGTCCAACGTTATTCCTCACTTACTTTATGCATTCAAAGCATCCTAATTATTCATGAGTTTATAAATGCTTTTCACAACTTTCAAAAACCAATGAGGAGTTTTACAGTGATGTAAAGGTAACAGGACTTGGATTGCTAATGCACACTTCCAGATTATATATAATTAGATGCAGACAGCACGTTGCAGACTCCAAAACTGCTTATACAATATATCTGTACTAGGGCAAGACATATTTTGGTCAAATACAGGGTAAAAATTGGATACAGGATCTCGAATCATCTGAAGGTTTGAATACTGCTCCCAGCATAAACATCGTTGGTAGAACAGTCAGCTCCCCTGGCCCACAGGTCAGCAGTTTGGTCCCAGCTCCTACAGATGAATGCTACCAACATGTCCCTGGGCAATACACTTTACCCCCTCACTCCAGTGTCAGTGGTGTGTGAATGTATGTGAATGAGTGGTGCCTTGATGTCAAGCACTTTTGTCTTGAAGGTGAAAAAATCCTATGTAAATGTGACTGTTCACTATTTTTAAAAGGCCAGTACCCAATTTTTTTCTCATGAATTTGAGCAAAATGTGTCTTGCCTCAATACAGATATACTGTATAAGCAGCTCTTGAGGTAAAAATAAGTCCACTGTGTACTGTCTGCATCTAATTATAAACATTTTACTGTCCAATAATCAGGTAGTTCATGTTAGCATGCTATTTGTTGATAGTTTTCTCTGAGAATTGTGAAACGTGCTTATAAACTCATCGTGAACAATTAGGATGCTCTGAATGCATAAACTAAGTGGGTATAACTTAGGACCACTACACATTGTTTAAACTGAAATAGTTTAGTTTTTCCACGTTTTTGAGATGGTAAAAATTATTACCATCATTATCATTATTATCATTATTATCATTATTATCGCTCTTACACAGTCATTTATCTCTTTTTGAATATCACCACATTTAACTAACAATGCACCTTCCTTCTGAAGTGCATTTTTACACATGTTAAACAGAAGTGTTAATTCTCAGACACTCCAGTAAAGACTATAACAGCACTTGACACACCCTATCACATTCAAAGTCCTATCTAAGCACCCATAGGAGACGCGGGTCCACCTATCGGCCCATTCATCAACGTGCTGCCTGCGGTGGAGTGTGCATATTTGTCTAAGCCGTGTTCAGTTTACGGGATGGAGAGCGATAATTCATCCATACTCCACAATTCTGACACATGGGGATAGGTTTTTATTTATTTTTCTTAAAGCTGAAGCGGAGGAAGCTGGCAGGGTTTTTGTGCAGTACAACTCTGCCCCCAAGTGACCGAACGAGGAGTAGCAATCAACAGTTTACAAATGTGATAATTATGTTTTCATAGGTGGTTTTAATTTGATGTGAGCTGCTTCTTGCCATTTTAAAGGGCTCACATTATGCTATTTTCAGATCTATGTTATAATGTTTCCTCATCATAAACAGACCTGGAGTTGTGATTTGTTTCATTCACATGTCTAACACACAAACCCTGCATATTTAGGCTGAGTTCTTCTCTCAAATAAAAAAACACTCCACCTTCCACTTTGTGATGTCATGTGGTAATACAGGAAGTGCTCCACTGTGTTTTTAAACTCCATACACCTTCACTAGAATCATTTGGATAAATACAGCCCTGAAATTGCCAGTGTCTACTGAACTAAAGGTTAGAAAGTAACTGTTAACTTGAAAGCTGCCACTTCATGACATCACAAGGTGGAACAGAAAATTATGAGTTTTGGAGATGGAGACAGACACATAATAAATGATTACTCAAACATGTGTGAATAGAACAAAACACAACTGCAGGTCTGTTTTTGATGAGGGCACAACATTAAAATCATGGTTTAAAGCTCACAGGAGTCAATTTTGTGTAAGACAGGACCTTAAAGGTGATTTTTGTTTTTTGCTCAGTTTACTCTCTCAACATATAAACTTTCATGTGAAATCAATGTTATTTTATATAGTATTATTTCAATTAATCAACTTGGGAAACATAGGAAATTATAACAATCTCTACATTTAACTTTAAGTATTTCATTTGATTTTTTTAAGCATATCTTTTTAACTTTGTGCATGCCCTTATTTGTATTTGTATTTATTCAGTGTGTTTATGTTGCACTTTTTCACCGAATCAAGTTCCTAGTTTGTGAACTGTGTTCACAGACTATGGCAATAAAAGTCTTCTGATTCTGATTCTGATTCTGAAATGCATTTTCCTCCCATAAGCACATAAAGATCTCCTCGTAAAGCAGCACCTACATGCGCCAAACTTTATAGCTGTCTTTAAGATTTTCACACATTGTATAGAAGGATTTGTTGGTATCTAATACAAAGTTCAGTTTATTCACGACCAAAAATTAAGTAGAACTTAAAGTTTTGCACCAAATTTCAGGAATATTCAATTTAGTAAAGTACTAAATAAAATATCCAAAATCCCTTCACTACATTGTTTTGCAGTAGTAGTATTTTTTTAGATTTTTATTCCCCATATGTGTAATTTTGGCCATTTTTACACTCAAAATTACATGATGAAAAACTTGTAAGATATTTTTCCTACACTTATGTAAGTAAAGAAAATATATATCTAAATTTTAGATTTTTTTCCTATTTACTTCTCACCTCAAATTTTATTTTTCATTTCCTTTAAATGTATTCATTGTTTGGCCAGTGTAAAGCACATTACACTCTAAAGCTTATTGTAGCTACCCTTATATTACAAGTTGGAGTTAGGACCATGAGAAAAAGGTTTTGTTTATTGACCTAATAAATTGAAGAAAGCATGACATTGATATATGCATTTTGCAGACCTGTTTTTATATCATTATGACTTGGTTTGGTTGGATCATACCTGTGGTAAATATCTATCATAGTTTTACATCAATCAAGTGGTATTTTGGGAAAGAAAGTTGAACAATAGTTGAAAATTTGAAAAAATAAATAAATAAATAAATAAATAAAAAAGTATCCCTGATTTCTAAAAAGGGAAGTTATGTACTTTTGCTTGTCAAATAACTGATACTTTGCAGTCACATTCCCTGGGGGTGTGACAATAGCTGTGGGCACTGCTTTGTCTGAGGCTTTAATGTGAGCTTTATTTTAACACAATATGACCAAAAAGAGATAATTTGTGCTGTTAAACAAGTCCCTCTCTAACAATATTACAGTCGCTCTCATCTTTTTGCTCCTAAACAGGACCTTGAACACTCATGTTCATCACAGGCTCCTCAAAATGTGTTTAGATTCATTTTGTAGTTTTCTTCAGTTTTCAGACTAAAGACTGATTTGGCTGTGTTTGTGAACATGTGCATTACATCTCCATAATAACTGCTGAACATTCTGCCATACACATACATGCAGAACACCCCTCAGTGTGATGTCAAGTATCAATAACAGAGCGCTGTCTCAACACAATCAGCTGCATGTTGTTAATGAAACTACTGCACATCACATCAGGTTTGTGATGTCGCTATGTAGTTTTGCATTCATGGAGAATTCAAATAGGGCCCTGGAGAGATCGCTAAAATACTCAAAAATGCATGGATGACATCTAAAACCTCATCAGGCATACTTTTAATGAGGGAATGTAATACCATGCTCCAAAAAAATTGATGTAAACAACAGCACCCACCGCAGTCATAGAGAAGCACGTCAAGTTTCATCTTTTACTAGTTTCCTGTTTTACTAATTATTAGCGTACTTAGTTTGGTGGTAAATATTTATCATTTATCATATGAAAATATTCAAAAACAAACCCATATAACTATCAAAATTAAATAACAGGCGCAAGACAGGTTTCATTTTCATGGTTTATTTTGCTGAAAATTTGATAATTAGCTAAAACATATTGGTCATTAAATCCTCCCAAACATCTGTGAAATAATAAAACAACAGACAGCGAAACAATGAGATAAAAGCTGTGTTGGACTGTGGCCTTGAGACCTGGGCCAGCAGCCCATATTTACAGAAGCAACAATCCAACTTCATGGAGTTTGTTTTTCTTTCAAACTCCACTAAAGTGAAACACAGACTAAGCCAGTGCTAGTCAAGCAAACAATGTGGCGTCAGCTGGTGGCCTGTGCAGTGATACCATGATGGTTTAGTCCAGGCGCTGAGCACACAGCCTGGGCCATGCACCAGTGCTGCTGTCCCCCTGTCAATCAACTGCAAAGGAACAATCTGATTGGTTAGTTTTAAGGGAGGAAAGAGAGGGCATTTCTGAATCTGCAACCCCCAAAATAAATCTGATAGGACACTTTAGTTTTCTGTTCACAGAACATTAATCCTTTATCCTTATGTTTGAGAGAATTTTAGATCTGAAAAAAAGTGATTTAATTTAATACATTTTTTGTCTGAAATATCAGGGCCAGCTGAGACGACCTTGCTGGCCCTAACGGCAGACCACCGGATAAAAGTGCTATATATGTATAAATATAATAGTGGAACCAAACACAGGTCAGTGTTTCTTAGTAAAAACTTTAAAAGGCCCATATTACACTATTTTCTGATCTGTTATGTTTCCTCATCAAAAAGATACCCGGAGTTGTGTTTTGTTTCATTTACACATGTTTAACACACAAACGCTGCATCTTTATTAGTTCTTCTCTCAAATAGAAAACACTCTGTTCCACTTTGTGATGTCATGGGGTAATAAAGGAAGTGCTCTGTGGCATTTTTTAAACTCCATACGCCTTCACTAGAATCATTTGGATGATTTCAGAAAAAATATAAAGTGTAAAAAGTAGCTGTTGACTTGAAAACTATGGCTTCATGACAACATAAGGTGCAACAGAAGCATTTCGAGCTTTGGAGATGTTACAGACTAATAATAAAGAGTTATTCAAACATGTGTGAATGAAACAAAATACATCTCCAGGTCTGCTTTTGAGGAGGTATCAACATTATAACATAGCTTAATGCTCACAAATCAGAAGAAGTGAGAATCTGCCATGAATCATTGTCATAATTTGGGCATTTTAATTGATCTTAAATTACTTAATAAAACAAGTCCACTGATTTATGAGTTGGAAAATTGCGGTGCCCAGTGGGAGTTGATGTCGCGGTAAACGTCATCACAACAAAGCCATGTTGACCCTTTTCGATTGATCACTGCACATCACACTAGTGAGTAGTTTTTTTTATTTGAGCAAAAATGACTATGTAACACCGCTGAATCATACAAGTATCACTGATTAAGAAAATAAAATTGGATAAGAATGTAAGTGCGCAGTGGTTGTAGTGGTGGCAGTTATACACCTTCAGAGGGTAAATGAGAAAGGAAACAACTATAACAAGAATAAACACTCTGAAAAGTCAATTTTGCACAATGTCTCCTTTAAAATGTAGGCTACTGATGTAGCACAGTATATACACAACAATTAAACATGTTTTAAGGGTAAACACATTTTTATAGCTGCACCACAACTGAAGCATCCAAACATGTAAAAATGTACATAAAACTTCAATGAACAATGAATTATTCATTATCCATATTGATACTTTGCAGTGACGTCATGCTGGGGTGTTCTACATATATCTCTATGGTGGAATGTTCAACTATTATCATGGAGACACAATGCACACATTAGCAAACACTGTGAAAAAGGTTTTGAGACTGTCTAAAAACTCAAGAAAAAATTGATGCAAATAACACATTTTCATGAGTCTGATGAATACGAGTGTTCATGGTCTTGTTTAGGTGTTTGATTTTCACCAAAAAATGTGAGTGTGAGTAACTGAAAACAGCTGGCTAATGCTAGCAAGCTTGTGACTGTAATTTTATGTCACACGCTGCTGTAGTTCCAACTAAGTCAGCTCTTTGTAGTCAGATTGTGTTCAAATAAAGCTCAGATTAAAATCTAACAGAGCTTCAGACAGAGCAATGCATCCAGTTAGCATCACACCCCCAGAGTGTTGATGACATCAGCTCCAAAGTATTAATACTGCTCAAATGAAAGCTATGATGAGAACAATCCACTGTCAAAACGTGTCAACACACACACAAACAAAACACTGACATTAAACTGCCATAATAAACACTTAAAATACCTGAAAAGTCAGTTAAAAATGATGCAACTTCCTTTACAGTTACATTCATAATTGTCTCATTTACATATCACTGATTAATGGGTAAAGAATGTATGTAGAGTGTGTAAAGATGGAGCTTTTAGGCCAAAATTTTAAAACGTTTCTGGTAGAGGGTCTGCCACCTGCTTGTCTCCATAGAGATGTTATTGCGTTGCCTGGAATGTTCCACAATATGGCATTTCTCTATCTGGCATTTATTCAGTTAGAGGTGTTTTTATTACTGTAACATACAACAAAAACATGCCTTCTTACTTCTCTATGGATATGTTTAATGCCATACTGTGGATATTCCATGCAAAATAAATGACATCTCCAGTTACATAGTGCACCTTTAACGAGGGGATATTACACTTGTATGGGGTATTAATTGTTAACACATTACGTATTTAAATCACCATGTTACCATCAGTGTCGGTAAGTAACTAACTACATGTACCGAAATACTAATTATTAGTCACTGTGTGATCAAGTGTTTCTTGATTTTAGAAAAGACAATTTTGGCTTTGAACTGCATGGTATTGGTGAGAAAAAAGAAAACACTGCTCTTGCAATATGTGTTTTTTTCATCTCTATTTGGACATAAATTAACACATAGCAACAAAAATAAAGGTGTTTGTAATTATATGTCAGGTATTTTACACTACACTATAAATGCAACTTAAAAAGTATTCAGAATACAGTACTCTGGTAACGGAATACGTTACAAAATCATATTCATGCAGGTATTCAGTATTCTGTACTTAAATAAATACATTTTCAAAGTATTCTTCCCAACACCTTTTATTGTTTTGAAAATGCAATGGTTGCCAAAACATGCTTCATTTTTAGTTTTGCTTTTGATTTCACTTCAAGCATGTTTTTGATGTTTGAACAATGTTATAACATGGTAGAAAGCTCCAAAAATCAATGTTGCATAAAAAAATCAGTGTTGCATAATACCCCCTCTTTGAAGAAAACTCAGTTCAAAAGGGCATTTTTTTGTTCTAAAGTTCCTAGAATATCACTTTTGTCCCTATTATATGCAAGACTGTAAAACACTATGACTGTTTGTTATGGTAATGATCCAATTTTTTGTCACATCAATTTGAAACAAAACATAGTCCTCAAAATGGCTGCTTACAAACAGAAAGCATAAAACCATGCATAGTACACCACAGTCCCATGGTGTCTGGCTCTATGCGTTGGAGCCGAGGGTCTGCTCAGGGTCTGGGCTCGTCAGGAGCACACACAGGCGCTTGGACAGCTCTGGGCCCACTCTGCGCACTGTGGACGTCACCCCCTCTCCTCGCCGGATCTGGATCTCCGATAGCAATGCCACCTTGTCTTTCTCTGTCCGACACGAGCTGTAGGCCTGGGCACGACAAGGAACACAACTCAACATTACAAAGTGTTGCAGTATTATTATTATTATTATTTTTTCATGTATTTTTATTTATACAGGGAGAGACCAAAAAGCCCTTGAAATGTATTCTATTTTGAGGCAGTCTATCAAGTTTTCCCTTGTAAATACAGTTTATACAGCGTTATATGGGTTTTGGCAGTGCAAAGTATCCAGAAGGTGGCGCCACTTATCTATAAAATTCACCCCCATTCTCTTACTTGTCCCTGGCCTGTGCACTTCCACCTTGGGTTAGGAGTCTTTATGTAAATTTGTAGGCCCTACACAATACATTTTGAAGCACGGTATATTGCCTAAAACAACTATCACAATAAACGATAATATTGAGACTACTTTATGCCACACCGTAACAATAAAGCAGGATCATTCCAGTAAACAATTTTTAAATAGAAAGTATAATTTAAAGGCCTGAGCTGTAACAAATAAACAGCAGAATCAAGGCATAAAAGTAACATATTCAACCCTCTACAGTTTATTACAACTAAAATAAACAAAAAACTCACCATTATTGCAAAGTAAATGTTGACACGATAAATACTGACACCAAAAACATATTGTTCCAGCTGTTTTATATATTAAATGATAAGTTGATATAGTAATTAGCAATTGTACTGGTAAAGAGAACTTGACAAATCTGAGTTTCATTAGTGGGTCACCAACCTTTTTTAACCTGAGAGCTACTTTATGGGCACTGAGTCATACGAAGGGCTACCAGTTTGAGACGCTCTTCTGAAATAACACATTTTCTCAGTTTGCCTTTAGTTATACATTATTAATAATGATAAATGATAATCGTCTATGTGAACACACTGATCATGTTGCAAGACACTGATCACATTAATGATTTCTCAAAATAATTATCAACAATGAGCAAGGAGGGAAACAGATATCAGTATTCAGCACTTTAACTTTACTAATCTTAGTAATTGTTAAATTTCCAGATGTCACTACATCTCATAGGAAAAGTGTCCCATTTTCACTATCCATTGACAAACCTTTTTAACAAAACATAAATATACACTGCACCATGTTTCATAAAGTTATCAATTATGTAATGTTAAAGAAAAATAATCTTACATATTTTTAAATAAATCTCGGTTGCGTTGTGTGACTTTTTCACCGGTGTCATGAAAAAAGCCTGTTGTTTACCCAAAGCTGCGTTTAGCTCTGGGCTTGTTCTGCCCATAGTGTGCGTCCCCGTGGGGAGTGCACGTCCCCGTGGGTAGTTAGTGTGGAGTTTTGTGAGATGTAGTGAAGAGTCCCTCCACATTGTGCCGCTTTGCCGTCACCACAGTCACTCCGCAGATGAGATACGCGCGGGTTTCTTTTACAATCTGAAATCGTTGTGAAAGTGATCTTTTTATTTCCTACCATGTTTTGGAGTAAGAAACTGCTTTCAGCGCATCCTCACAGCGCTCGTGAGCGGAGCACTGGTTTTGTCACGCGTACAATACTGACCTTTGAAGTGAGTAGGTCAAAGTTCACCTTAACTTATCTAAACTTCACGTATAATGAACATATGTTTAAGATATTGTCATTTTAAAATCTATATAAACTCAAGGGTGATAAAAAAAAATAGCAACAGAATAAAATGTAATTTTAGATGCAGCTCATTAGTGAGTTGTGCTATTTTTAGAGCCGGTCTGCGGGCGACTCATGTGGGGCTTGGGAGCGACATGGCGCCCGCGGGCACAGGGTTGGTGACCCCTGCATTAGTGGGATGCACGCTGATTGTGATTTGAAAGTGTTCTGAAGGGGGAGTGACAGAGAGCAAAGGGAAGGCTGACTCAAAAATGAAACCGAAACTTATAAAACAAGTGAATACATTGTTTTCGGCTAATATAGCATTTTCATAACAATAAAAAGGTAACGTGATTTTTACCTGATTTTAATGCATGCCCTTATTTTTATTTGATCAGATTTTATATTATTATTCTTTGTTTAATGCTGCACCGTAACACAAAAGCAAGTTCCTAGTTTGTTTGTGAATTTTGTTCACTGAGAAAGGGAATAAATGTTCTGATTCTAAAATGGTAGCAATTACGTGTTAGCAGTTAATACTCCAGCTGTGTAATCCTCCGTCTTTAACTATTTCAATTTTATGCTTCTTAATGTGATGTGTACCGGTAGTTATCCACAGGAGGACATAATAGCATGAGATGCTTTGTTGTGATGACATTTACAGTGACGTGGGCTCCCAATGGGCTCTGCAGTTTTTTAACCTGAAAGTTAATGGACTTTTTTCTTGTATTAAATCAGTTTAGATCAATATTGCAACTTAAATATCACAACTATGTAGCAGGAAAATACATAATATGTCTTGTTTAAGCATTACGTGTTTATGTGTTTTTGGATTGCCTCAGTGAGTGTTCATACCTGTGTTAGAAGCCTGGGCGAGGGGTAGGATGCGAGCACAGCTGATGCCATATCCACACTGACCCTGTGGAGCTGCTGCACCTGCCTCTTCCACACCTGTAGAAGACCCCTCCCACTGCGCTCCACCTTCTGTCCCCCTGCCCACTCACTTTCCAGGTAGAAAGAGAAGCCGCTGTTGTCCCGCTCGCGCCTGCAAACAAGACAATATGGCACAATAGAGACTTTGTTGTGCATATTATGTTATTTTGTCACAAAGGCCCTGTTTCATGAAGCAGGTTTAGGCCAAACTCAGACTTTGTTGACCTTGAAACGAGGTCTGTTTGACAGAGAGAGTAAACTTAAAACCTGAGTCAGTCACCATGGTAACTCACTCTGTGAACCTAAGCTGGTCCAGAGCTGGTTTTATTACTCTAAGCTGAGTTTAACCAGAATCTTCTCCTGTAAGAGAGCTCTGATTGGTTAGTCACACATGGATCAGTTGCACTTAATTAGGTTTGATAAGAATGAATGATTTGAATTACTTAAACCTTTTCTCTGAGGTTCTGATTCTCTATTGTCATGTTAGTTCTAAAAAAAATAATAAAACAGTACAACAAAGAATCAGAACCTAGGAGAAAATTTGTAACCATTCTTTGCACAGTGTGTGTCTGAAAAGCTGCAGAGGGTTGTCAGACATCATGAAATGTCTATTTCAAACCCACTAACACTATAAGACAGAAACTGGTCAAACAACCAAAGCAATGTGGTCTACATTCAGTATAGTGGAGACTACAGTCAGCACTGTATTGGAAAAGCAAAACAGCCAGTCCATAAGGGAATGACACTAACCAGTCCTCTGAAGACAGTGAGGTACAGATCTGAGAGGGGGAGTTAAAGAGACAGAAAAATAACCTGTCTTTAGACAGAAAAGGTGGGTTAGACATAATTTATCTTGTATTTATTTCTCCATCTTTAGACCTAAATAAAAAAAAAGGAAAACAATAGTGATAGCCAGTATGCCAGGTGTGAAAGCACCAAAATATGTCTTACGCACAGTTCACACTTGGTGTAGTACAATAGACCTAGCTAACAAACAGAAACTGTATACAAATAGATACAGATAGGTGTGTTAGTTAGTGTAGTTAGCTCCTCCCTTCAGCCAGATATAAAGCAGCGTCCACCAGGAATCTGACCAGAACTGCCTAAGCGGCTTGGATGAGCAGCCAAACTCGAAAAACGTTTTTTTTTTTTTGGTTTTTTTTTCAGTTGACAGAATTTATTTTTTCTTATGCTCTGATGAAGTTTATTATTTTACTTCCTGGCAGATATGATATATGTAGAGGTACTTCCATAAATTGCCTAGCAACCAAAATGTTAACAAGGGACAAAACTAAATTGTACAATAGTTTTGATTAAACAAATAAATCTAAATGACCACATCTTTATTTTGTTTAACTGTCAGAAAAAAATGCCTTCCTTGTGAGTAAATTGTCTCTGCATTTTGGATGGATATTTTTGTGTGGTTGATATAGATGGAGGGGTTCTGTTTTAGAACTCAGCGTTACTTCCTGTATTTCTGTACTTTTCTTCTCAACGTTTTTCCCCACAAACTGCCACTTAACTGAAAACTATGCTAAATATTTAACAACAAATCCCACCAAACCAAGTCATAATTACAGTGGGGGAAAAAAGTATTTAGTCAGTCATCAATTGTGCAAGTTCTCCCACGTGAGAGAGGCCTGTAATTTTCATCATAGTTACACTTCAACTATGAGAGACAGAATGAGAAAAAAAAATCAGAAAATGTGCAAGTTATGGTGGAAAATAAGTATTTGGTGAATAACAAAAGTTCATCTCAATACTTATATACCCTTTGTTGACAATGCCAGAGGTCAAACGTTTCCTTAAATCTCCACAAGGTTTATACACACTGTTGCTGGTAGTTTGGTCCATTCCTCCTGCTCCTTTAGAGCAGTGATGTTTTGCGGCTGTCGCTGGGCAACACGGACTTTCAACTCCCTCCAAAGATTTTCTATGGGGTTGAGATCTGGAGACTGGCGAGGCCACTCCAGGACCTTAAAATGCCTCTTATGAAGCCACTCCTTCATTGCCCTGGCGGTGTGTTTGGGATCATTGTCACACTGAAAGAACCAGCCACATTTAATCTTCAATGCCCTTGCTGATGGAAGGAGATTTTCACTCAAAATCTCTCGATACATGGCCTGATTCATTCTGTCCTTACCACGGATCAGTCGTCCTGGTCCCTTTACAAAAAATTCACCCCCATGCTTCAAAGTAGGTATGGTGTTCTTTGGATGCAACTCAATACTCTTTCTCCTCTAAACACAACAAGTTGAGGGTTTTTTTTTAATATGACATTCTCCCAGTCCTCTTCTGGATCACCCAAATGCTCTCTAGCAAACTTCAGACAGACCTGGACATGTACTGACTTAAGCAGGAGGACACGTCTGGCACTGCAGGATTTGAGTCCTTAGCAGTGTAGTGTGTTACTGATGGTAGCCTTTGTTACTTTGGTCCCAGCTCTCTGCAGGTCATTCACTAGGTCGCCCCGTGTGGTTCTAGGATTTTTGCTCACAGTTCTTGTGATCATTTTGACCCCACAGGGTGAGATCATGCATGGAGGCCCAGATCGAGAGAGATTATCAGTCTTGTATATCTTCCATTTTCTAATAATTGCTCCCACAGTTGATTTCCTTCTTACCTATTGCAGATTCAGTCTTCGGGGCTTGGGTCAGTTTTATTTCTTGTGTCCTTTGACAGCTCTTTGGTCTTGGCCATAGTGGAGTTTGGAGTCTGACTGTTTGAGGTTGTAAACAGGTGTCTTTTATACTGATAATGAAGTTACAGGTCTGTGAGAGCCAGCAATCTTGCTTGTTTGTAAGTGACCAAATACTTATTTTACCAAGGAATTTGTCAAATGATTCATTAAAAATCCTACAATGTGATTTCCTGTATCCTTTCCCCCCATTCAGTCTCTCAAAGTGTAACTATGATAAAAATGACAGGCCTTTCTCATCTTTTTAAGTGGGAGAACTTGCACAACTGGTGGCTGACTAAATACTTATGTACTTTAAACAGTGCGGTTGGCCCGTAGTCAAAACATGCAAATTGGCATTAGCCCAGGACTAACCCTCTATCTCTCTGATCTATTTTGAGAGGCCATTTTGTAGTGTAGTGACACAAGTAAAGCACTTCAATATTACTGTTTATTTTCTAATAGTGGTTAATTAATCTCTTGTATATACCTTGTTCCTATCTTATCTTTGCATGCACACTTTTATTTTCTCATGTTGACTTCATGAATTTCAAATTTATTCTGTCATATTAAAAACAAAATAAAATTGGCTTTCAAAATGTATTTCCTAGACATGAACAAGATAGACTATAATCCATTGCCAGATAGGTGGATAGTACTTAGTTATGTATACTCAGTTACTTGAGTAACTTCTTAAGAAATTGTACTTTTCTGGCAACATACTTTTACTCCTACTTGAGTAATGTTTTTATTGAAATAACACTGCTCTTACTCACAGTGGGACCTTTTCTTTCCCTCAAGTAAAAACTTAATGTTGCCAATATGAACGTATTTGAAAATTTGTGTTTCTTGCCCAGCCCCTTCAGCTATGATGTAGTTTGTCTTATTTTCCTGTCTATCCTTTGAAAATACCACATTCTGTGCATTATTTCATGTTTGGGCCTTCAGAGTACATGAACTTCAAATTATAAACCAGACAATTACTCTTTAAGTTACTCTTACATGAATATTTTTTTGTACTTGAGTAATATTATTTTGATTTAATGTTACTCTTACTTTTTGGCCACTCTACTCACCTCTGTTCATTTCCATCTTACACCAAAAATAATAACATCTCTTCCTCAAAAGCCTTGTGTTTGCTCCAAACCACATGCCTTTATGGACTGGGGATTGAATGTGGACCTCTCCATTAAAAAGACTCAAGCTGATCATTTCAATAAAAATGAGATTAATTGCACAGCCCTACTTTAACTGTACTTTTTATTTCTTTTAATATGCCATCTGTATTCTATGAAATTTTATGAGCTACCATGACAACTGAATTAGCACATTGAGATCAATACTGTTATATTTTATCTTCTTTAAAGGGCCTATATCAGATTTTCTTTCATGTATTTGAGCAAAATGTGTCTTGCTTCAATAAAGATATGTTGTATAATCAGCTGTTGAGGTCAAAATAAGTCTGCTGTGTTCTATCTGACAATGAAATGCTGTAGATGCAGAGGATCAAGAAGTACACTGTTAGCATGGCAGTTGTTAGCTTTAACGTCATGGCAAAACATCAAGAAATGGTTGAGTGCTTCTGCCACCCTCCCTTTTTAGTGGACTAATCAATTGGCAGACCATGTCTTTAGTCGACTAAAGTACAAGTGAATAGGGATGCACCGATACAGCTTTTTCAGTTCCGAAACTTCCGATACTTTTACTTTACTACTTAAAAATATATCTGCTGATACCTTATATCAGTGTAGGGATGTATAGTAGCACTTATTTTCTTAAAATGCAGTTAACTTATTACACAACAGAGCCAACAGTGTTATGTCACTGTTATTTATCCTTCAAATGACTACTGAACACTTTGCAGAAGTTCAAACATTATGAGACATTCTAGGCCAAAAATAGTCTTATTACATCCAGTTACAGGCCCAACCAGGGGATTGGCTGAACAGATATCATGGAACCAAAGCCCAATCCAGCCAGTTCTACAGTATCGGTGTCAATATTCGATACCAATATCGGTACTAGTGAAAAGCGTTTACAAACTCATCATGGTGAAGGATGCTAGGAATGCAAAAAGTAAGCAAGGAATAACTCTGGACCACTGCAAACTGTTTAAAATAAAGTAGTGCTGTTTTTCACATCTTTAACACATTTTCAAATTCAGGTACAATGACTTTAAACGTGAGTTTATATACTCATAGTTTAATAGTTTTTATAACTATTTTATAATCAATAAATAATCTGATCTGTGTTCACTACTCTACACTATGAATGCATTGTATACATACTTGAAAGGGGCCTCGGCGATGGCCTTGGTTGCCATGGTGACGTGCTCAGTGAAGTCCTTCCAGGTGGAGAGGAAGCGCACGCAGACCCCGGTGTGCAGCTGCAGGTGGACCACGGCCTGAGGAGAGGACAAGGGATTTTACACATGTGTACTCAGGCACTTTTACGTGTGGAGTTTGTGCAATCAGAACACATTCTAGATAAAAGATGTCACCTAGAGTTGGGTTTCAGATGGCATCACAACTCATAAAATGTATATAACTTACTGTTATGATGCAGCAATTGTTTTATAGTGAGCTCATGAGCCTGAACAATAATACAAAAGATCAGATTGAACATTTGTGGATTTGCTTTTTGGATACTCCTTATGGAAAGCCTTACATTATGGAATTACAAAGCTATACTTCCTACAGTTTCAAGGAAAACTAAAACTAAAAATATTATTGCTTTTTATTTTGCAAGAAACATAAACTAACATTTGTACAATGTAAATTTCAAATATTGTAGTTTCCTAAAGGAAGCTTGTAACTATGGGGCTAAGAATCACTCTACAGTTTTGAACAGGAAATCAATGAGCCGGTTTCTGTTATCAATCTATTATTGGAACTGTGCATATTAAACTCTAGAGTGAGATGCCTCCTTATTTGCTGCATTAGCCAAAAGCACAAATTTAAAAAATGGCAGAAGTCCATATGAGTTTGCTGAAGAAATACCATTAAAAAATTTAAGCTTAATAATAATAAACAATTCTCTGTTTTCCAGAGTCTGTGTTTGCACCCACCTCCTCCACCTCCACTCGGCTGAGCTCTGGCAGAGTATTGGCTGCTCCGTTCTTCTTTTTCCTCTTGGCTCCTCCCTGTTCCTCTCCTATCACTGCTTCCCTCAGCTTCTTCTGGCTCTGGGCCTTGTGTGACCTGGAGTAGACACTTCATCAGAGTCAGACACTGAGTCTGGCCAGTAGGGCTGAACTCTAACAGTTCAGCCCAGAGTGTGTCTCTCTGTGGATGAAGAGCGAGGGAACAAAGAACTGGTATCTTTTACAGACTGAACTACACATAAGACAAACTTGGTGACTCTTAGGAAGCAGTAAAGGGGTGCTAAATGGGGTGCAAGGCTGTAGTTGGCAACTATGTAATTGTGAAGAAAAAAACAAAGAAAACCTTTTATTTCTTTTGAACTTCTAAGAAAGAGTCATGTGATTGCAATTAGATTTGAGATTTATGTTTTAATTATAGGATTGAAGACTGAAGACTGAAATATGAACTGACAAACACAAGAATCACATTGGTGCAGATCTAAACTACAGGGTTAGCAGATTTTATGCAGAATGAGACAGGCGCTTATTTTGTTTGAGGAGGAAATGATGGTACTTCAAAATTTGTAGCCTTTGCAATTTACATCCATTAAAAATTGTGATTTCAGTTTGATTGTGATTCATCTTGCAGCCCTACATCTGAGTCACTATATAACGCTGGGATGAGAGCAGATTGCCAATGCATAAGTGGCCCACCCTGCTTCTCTTTTGTGTCTAAAAAGCAGCTTTAAATTTAAATTTAAATACATTTATTGGAGGATAAGCCAGTTGAGAAGAAGCCATCTCGTTATTGAGGGGGTCCTTAAAATAACAGCAACAAGACTGTGTTAGTGTTCAGAAAAATCAACCATGTGAATTCAAGCAATGTGTCAAAGGGTTTGTGAGAGAGCTAACAAGCTGGATCATTTTAAATACCTCCTTCCTCCTTTCAAGGTTTGAAAATAAGGTACCCAACCTTACATTTATCTTACTGCCAGGCTCTAACTCCAGGCAAAGCCCTCCACCAAAAAAATACAGTGTAACTTTAAAGGTCATATATTACGTAAAATGGACTCTTGTGAGCTTTAAGCCATGTTATAATATTGTTACCAGCTCAAAAACAGACCTGGAGTTGTGTGAATGAAACACATGTTTACATGTCCTTTATTATTAAATCTAAATCTCCAAAGCTCAAATGCTCTGTTCCACCTTGTGATGTCATGTAGTAGTAGCTTCCACATTAACAGCTACTACTTGCCTTTTGTTCAGTAAAGATGAGCAATTTCGGAGCTGAAATCATCCAAATGATTCTAGTGAAAGTGTACTGAGTTTAAAACACAGTGGAGCACTTCTTGTATTCTCACATGGTACTCAGCCTAAATATGCAGGGTTTATGTGTTAAACATAAACAAAACACAACTCCAGGCCTGTTTTTGATGAGGAAACAACATTTTAACATGGATCAGAAAATATCGTAATATGGCCCCTTTAATTTTTGCACAGGCCAGTGAACAGAAAGATTAGAGTGTGACAGATGGTGCTATCTGAGTGAGTCCATGCTTTACCTGAAGTACTGCTCCAGTCCTAGGACAACCAGACTGAGGATCTTCTCCGGGTGTCTCCTCTGTAGCTCTTGTACCCATGAAGTGAGGGTTCGCCCACACTCTGCCCTGCCTGTGCGCTCCTCCTACAGCCAATTAGAGCCAAAAGAAAGACAACAATGAGACTACAAGCACAGTAAGTATGAGCCTGGTGCAGGTCTCCTCCTCACACAAACAAAAATAAAGGTAAAGAAGTATCATTTAAAATCCATCATAACATATACCCGGCTAAGAAAACTGCAAAGATTCAAATTAAACACAGTCTTATTATAAGACAGAGCCAGAAACCATCACTGCTTATACAGTAAAAACCTCTGGGTACACCTCCAAGACCTCATCCATAAAAAAATGAACATAGTATCAGCCTCCAGGAAAGCGTTATTCTCTGTCACTTTCACATCCCCTCCTTACCCCAAGACTTCCCCCCCCTATCACAAAACAAAATGGGCAAAATGTAAATTGAACCTGAAAACCTTAATTAATATGATCTGGCTGTTCAATGCTTACAATGTCCTGCATTAAATAGTTTAAACCAAACTAATGAAATAGAATGTGGTGTGAGTATTTGTCAAGTGATCTGAAGGTTGGTGGTTCAAGTCCCGCTTTCAACGTAAACATCGGTGGTTGAGCGGTCAGATCCTCTGACCCACAGGTTGGCGATGCGATTCCAGCTCTCACAGATGAATACTGCCGTAGTGTCCTTGGGCAAGACCCAGTCTGCTTACAGTGGTGTATGAATGTGTGTGTGAATGGGTGAGTGGTTCCTTGATGTAAAAGCACTTTGAGCGCCTTGCAGGTCGAAAAGCGCTATATAAAAATTTGACCATATAAAATGTGACCATTTACCTCCTCAGAAGAAGTTACACATTGTACCTTTAATTTGTTTTCTGTTTTGCTAGAAATAAAATGTATTCCTTTTTTATTTCTGTTTACATTTTGTATTCACCAACCTTTTCACCAACCTTTTTAATTTCTTGTGCATTCATACATATTATATGACTCACCTGAATGTAGTTGTGGCTCAGACTGATGAAGTCATCCACAGTCATCTGGATCACCACATCGTTCTCCTGCACACAGTCTCCATCTGCAGCCTGAGAACAGCAAAACCAATTGAAATACAAGGATTACTTTACAATCGGAACACATGTAGCCAAGACTCAAGAATTAATTTCATATTCAATGTTGTTATTGCACTGCCTGGCCAAAAAAAAAAAGTCGCCACCAAAAAAAAGGTCACACACTCCAATATTTAGTTGTTCCGCCTTTAGCTTTGATTACGGCACACATTTGTTGTGCTGATGTTTCGATAAGCTTCTGCAATGTCACAAGATTTATTTAATTCCAGTGTTGCATTCATTTTTCACCAAGATCTTGCATTGATGATGGTAGAGTCTGACCACTGCACAAAGCCTTCTCCAGCGCATCCCAAAGATTCTCAATGGGGTTAAGGTCTGGACTCTGTGGTGGACAATCCATGTGTGAAAATGATGTCTCATGCTCCTGAACCACTCTGTCACTATTTGAGCCTGATGAATCCTGGCATTGTCATCTTGGAATATGCCCGTGCCATCAGGGAAGAAAAAACAATTGATGGAATAACCTGGTCATTCAGTATATTCAGGTGTCAGCTGACCTCATTCTTTGAGCACAGACTGCTGCTGAACCTAGACCTGACCAACTGCAGGAGGTTCGTACCTATTTGCTTAGTTAAATCCAGGCAGCCAATTTTTTTTGGGCCAGGCAGTGTAAAACGCCTAATACTCAATACTGATTCTGAGCCTGTTTGATCCCACAATAGAAACACAAAACAATCGTCGTTTCTTAAATATTAACATGTGACATACATATACATGTGATATACATGTACATATGACTAGCACTGATTAGGATCTGGGAATAGATTTTTATAACAACCCTAATCTGGTTAAATAAAAATGAAGAATTTCAAAGGAGAAAGTTGTGCAGTGGGTTAAGTGTAAACCCACTAACTGGAGGGTAGTCAATTCAAATATTGCCAGATAGCATTTTTGGGCAAGACACTTGCCCATCCTGAGTTTTCACATTTGCACAAAATATTTGGTTATTATCTTGTAACGAGTCCCTGTATCCGATTTTTTTCCACATAAAATGGGTCTTGCCCCAGTATAGATATATAGTAAAAGCAACTCAAAACATGATGAGTACTGTCTAACTGTATCCAGCAGTAAAGCATGTTCTTGTTGGATAAGCAGAAAGTGCACAAATAGCATGGTAGTTGTTGTTAGCTTTACAGTGATGGCAAAACTGTGCTCTGGTGTCTGAAAGTTGTAAAAAGCACTTATAAATTCATAGTGGTGAATAATTACGATTCTTCTTACGATCTAATTACGATTCTTCACTGCAAGCCACTTTAAAATTAGCTGTTTTATACGACTTAAGATTGTAAAAATCTGATACAGCGCCTTTATTGTCACTACTCACTTCACCGGTTTGCTTGTTCAATTAACGGTGGCCCAACTAAGTTCTAAAATTAAGTTGACAAAATAACAGTTTGATGAGTAATCAGCCAGTGAGTGTGTGAATAGTAAATGATGATGTGTGAAGGTGTGTGCTAACCTGAGCACCAGGAGTCCTTCTCCTCCAGCCCACACTGCGAGGGAGGGGCTGCTTCTCGATGGCACAGGTGCAGCCCAGAGCCTGGAGAGAGGAGAGCAGGGCTCCCCCACCCTCCAGCTGTAGGAGACCTGAACACACACACAGCACAAGAGTCACAATCATGAAGCGATGGAACTATATTATTTGTAAAATTGTGGGACACTTTACTCAATATCTTAAAAAGCCTTTGGTGGAATTTGATGCCAGGTTTCAGATTGAACTCAAATAGAAAATCCACACCTTATGGTCAATGTTCACACAAATTATTTAAATGCACACACACATTTGAATAATGTTGTTGTGTCCTTGGGCAAGACACTTAACCCACCTTGCCCTCAGTGTCTGTGCACACTGGTGTATGAATGTGTGTGTGAATGGGTGAGTGGTTCCTTGTTGTAAAGCGCTTCGAGTGCCTTGAAGGTGGAAAAGTGCTATAGAAAAATGTGAGCATTTACCATTTACACATTTGAATAATGGCACCACTTTTAAATAATGTATACTAATAATACATAGGATTTACATTGCGGCTTTCAGGACACCCAACCAGACTGACAGAAGAGAGGCTGCCAGTCAGCCATCAGCTCCCACCGACCACAAACACTCACAAATGCCATATTCATACTAAGCAAGGTGGGTGAAGTGTCTTGCCTAAGGACACAACAACAATTACTGCTGTTTTGCCAGTGGTCTCACACTGAGACCACAGTTCAGCCCTGCTTAGCTTCTGAGATCAGACAAGCTGGTGCAGTCTTTAAGATTATATTGTTAAAAAATATTTTATTAGTTAATAATTAGTTAATTTATAATGACAGAGAAGACATTGAAGTTTGTAATTATTGGGCCTATCCACATGACACAAAAACTGGCACAGAGATATTAACCATAAACTAGGTCAACAAAGAAGAATAGAGTTGTCACAATAGTAAAATTTAATTTTGATACAAAGTAATAGTATAATAATCTATGGGCGTATACTCATCAAAGTGGTCTTATTATGATACAGCTAAAGATCATTCTAAAGTTATTCAGGAAAGGTTAATATCGGTTCTGTGAAAGTGACTTTTTCAGTATTGATCCTTGCTCAAATCAGTATTTAGTTTTAGTATTGATTAGTATCTGATTTCCGACATTTTTGAGAACCCCACTATAGAATGAACTGCCTGCCAGCTCGATTTTAAACAATTATATTACCACTCCTTCAATTAATTAAGGACTGCAATCCCAAACAAATAATGAGAAGATTCAATGTTTTTGTACCGTGAGATTAGATATGTCTTTCTAGCACAGTGAATTTCCCACAGAGTTACAGGCCCCATGCTCCATCTGAAATCATGAATCACCAAATGCTAGCACAAGAACACATCCCATAATCCCATTGTCTTACCTGGGTCTACCACTGCTACCATGTATTTGATGCACTCTTCTGGCCGCAGCGCTTTGACTGCATCTGCCATAGCCCTTCTCTGGGCCTTCTCCTCCTCCCTGCGTCTCCTTTGCTCCTCTCTCTCCGTCTGCTTCTTTTCTCGAGCCTGCTTCCTCCTCTGGGCCTCCTCATTGGACTTCTGGATCTCCTCCACTGACCGTTTCGGAGGAGCCTTGGACTTAACTGGACTTTGACCAACTTGGCCGTTTGGGTGTTGAAGATGGACTATTTCAGTAAAGCCATTTGGTGAAGTTTCCGGAATACACAAAGGAATAACTAGAGATGGGAGGAATTATCAAAGATATGAGGAAATTTAGTGAGGAAAATAATAATGACGTAATATCTTTAAAGGTCCTATATTATGCAAAATTGACTCTTACGACCTCCTCAAAAACGTGTTTTATTTCATTCACACACTTTTGAGTAACCTTTTATTATTAGTCTGTCAACATGTCCAAAGCTCAGTGTGTGAGTGAGTTAGTTTAAAAACACAGTGGAGCACTTCCTGTATTACCACATGACATCACAAGGTGGAACAAAGTGTTTTTAGTTTGAGAGAAGAATTGAGCCTAAATATACAGGGTTTGCGTGTTAAACATGGGTGAATGAAACACAACTCCAGGTATGTTTTTGATGAGAAAACAACATTATAGAATAAATCAAAAATAGGGTAATATAGGATAGAATATGACAAATAACTACTTAAAGAGGGGGTATTGTGCAAAATCTATATTTTCCTCTTGTGGAACAGTAGACATAGTTTTAACCACTTTTATGCTTACCTCTCCTCGCATCCTGCTGCTGTTTGAGACGAAGGGCCAGGGGTACGTACGGAGCGTCGTCATCAGAGTCGCTGCTTATGGTCATAACATCAGAGCGGGCAGATTTGATTGGCTGTCGGTGGGGTGGGGCGGGGCTTAGTGGCTGCATTGGTTTCGTGAGGAACACTGGGAATTCTTCATCCAGGTCACTGTTGGAGTCGGTGTCCATATTTGATGAGCTGTAAGATGTAATATGACAATGGAGAGTAAGTAGGATTTAAAAAAAAAAAAAAACTGTAATTGGGTAGCGGTACTTTTTACAAATAGACAATGATTTATCCTGGTTTATGGTTAATACTTTTGTAGTTACTAGGCCTATCCACATGAAACAGAAGGTAGCATAAAGTTCAATGTCTTCTCTGTCAGTAAAAATATACTGGTTAATACTTAAAAGAGGTTAATAGTTGCCTGGGATCCAGAATACACATTGCTTCAGTACTTTATTCAGATGTGAGTCTGCTCACCGGTGAATCTCCCCGAGTTAAGATGGTTGTGATCGATAGAAGGATTAGCCAATCAGGGACGAGACTCTGGATTTGCCAGGCAAGGTTAATATGGCAAATTTGTTAACCAAAGTCTTTGGGGGGAAAAAGTGGTTTGACATATGACGTTTCTTTTCTCATAGAACAGATATATGCATGATAAGTACAGTGTTAAAGCCTGGACCACTGTCGGATTTCCTCACATCCTCAGTCATCAGCATTTTGTGACTATAATGATTCTATTGTGCTGCTTTGGTTAGTCAGTAAAATTAGTCACCAGTACTATCAGAACTCTCGCTCTGCACAGAGCCGGACAGCAGGGGTCAGGGACAGTGGTGCTGGATCAGGCCTGCACTTTGATTGAGAGCTCAGGGTTGTGACAGAGAGGAACAGAGGAGATGCAGGAGTCTTGCAGGTTTGAGCTGCTCTCTTCTGTTATAAGACTAAAGAAGTACAGTGGTGGTGCAGTGGACACCCAGTTTAACTAGAAAATAACATTTTCAAAACTAATATTGCTCCTTTATATTAATTATGCATGCATAGAAAAATAGACAGTTAAATACAACTATATTTACGCATATTAGACTCAGCAGAGTGGAAGAGTTAAAATGTTTAAAGTATCAGAAAAATGTGTTTCTCAGAAGAACTCTGTACAATTTTTTCAACTTTTCTTCGCAAAATTGCTTCTTCATTTATATTTACAAGACAAATTATGCAGAAATTAGTGATCCCCACTTTAATGTCGTAGTTATACCACACAATGCAATTATTATATTGTTATTTACTCTGCATCGACTGGAACTCTTGTCGATTTAACTTTTATGTAGTTTAGGCTTTATCAAAGGCATAATTATTTGTTGCAAGTAGTACGTTTAATGCAAGTCTGAAGCCGGATTTCGTTTTGAATGAACGATCTATGCACTGGTCACGCTCGGTGTTTGTTGTTGTCATGGCTTGCACATAGGAATAGCAGCAATTCAAATGTTCTTGCCTGTAGCTTGGCGTTTACCTTTGGCTGTTTTTCAGGGTAGAGTCCGCAATAATGACGCACTGATTTAAAAATTGCGATTTCTGACGTTATTGTCGAAAATCAAAACTTTTCCAGTTCAGACGACGCACGGAGACATGTTTGATTCACCCGGGACAAGCGAAGCAATGCGTAGTTTAAAGGACTGGGAATTTTTCATTTCCTTCACTTAACACATGAACATAAATACAAATACAAAGCTAATTTTATCTTTAATCATTTCTATATAAGGAAATATGGAGTTTATAAAATATATCCGTTGTAATTGTATTTGCCTTTTTCCATTAAGAATTTCATTTTAAACTTTAAGAAAAATATCCGAACCTAGTGTGAACGTAACGGAAAGTGACGCCGCGGATATGACGTAAACCAACATGGCGGCGATGGCGTCCTTGATTATGAAGTCCCGTACAGGTATTTCGTTTTAAAACAAGAATAAAGCTTTGTAGGTCGGTATAATTAAAGTAATTGAGATGCAGTAAGCGTGGGACTTGTGTTTGAACTGTCTTGTTCTAGTAGTTGTGCAAAAATGTGACGTTTTTCTCAGAATGTGGATTGTAAAGTAGCACAATGTGTACAGCAGAATTAAGGTACATCAAGGATATGTACTTGTGCATTTGAACCTAAAGTGCCTATGACAGGTTTTCATGTTTGTCTAATTATTACCCGGTTTAGTGAGTGTAGTACGTGTAAACGTTTATCATCATACATCAAACAAGTGGCAGTTTGTCGGAAAACATGTGATCATTGTTTCATTCACACGTTTGAGTGATCCTTAATTATTAGTCTGTCTACATCTCAAAAGCTCAAAATGCTCTGTTCCATCTTATGATGTCATGAAGCGGTAGTTTTCAAGTTTCAACAGCTACCTATTGACAGTAGAGAATGACAATTCCATGGCCGAAATTATCTATTTGAGTCTTGAGGTGTATGGAGTTTAAAAATACAGTGGAGCACTTTCTGTATTACCACATGACCTCACACAGTGGAACAGCGTGTTTTCCATGATAGACACATCTAACCATGCTGTTTTAATGTTCTTACAGGACTCCTGCTCCCCAGTCAGTGCCTTCTGCTAGACTCTGTGAGGTTTGCTTCTAAAAAAGCCGGAGGAAGCTCGAAGAACCTGGGAGGAAAGAGCCCGGGCCGCAGATATGGCTTTAAAAAACAAGATGGTAATTTAAGTTCTTTGTTGTTTGCTCTGTCGCTTTATCCAAAAGTGTAGTGCTCCCAGAATCTCTCAGTTTGCAGATAGGTGGATTAGCCAATGTTTTACTGAAAAAAATCTGATTGCACGTTCACTTTTGACCAGAGACTTGAGACGAATTGAGGGGTGTGGGGACCAGTTATAAAAAAAAATAGTTCAAAGACGTTATTTGTTGTACTGTTAATTTATTTTAAGGTATGAAAGCAGACTAAACTAAACTTGCTCTGAAAAAACAATCTATTAAAAAAAACAGCAGAGATATACTAACAGAGATGGGTTTTATCTTTCAGTAACATGTTATTTCAAATTAATAGACTTAGAAATGACAAAAATATTAACTTTTAAATGTTCTTAAACCACTTTTGGGTTTGCATAGCACTACTATTCACTCTTCTACTTCTGGTAATATTGAAGTAAGGGTACTCTTACTTGAGTATAATGTTTGGTTACTCTACCCACCTCTGTGTTCCAGCTCTAGTCTTTCTAAACTTGTCAAACTAAATCTCTATTATATGTTATTTTTAGGTAACTTTGTGCGTGCTGGAAACATCCTGGCCACGCAGAGACACCTGAGGTACCATCCCGGAGCTCATGTAAGTGACTGACTCCCACTTCACACAGGATGCAACCACTAGATATAACTCTAATCTAGCATAACATATCTTTAGACAAACCATTTCTGTCAAATATAGTGAAGAATAGTACTTAAGCAAGGCCCTATATTACACAAAACTGACTATTGTGAGCTTTAAGCCATGTTTTAATGTTGTTACCTCATCAAAAACATACCTGGAGTGGTGTTTTGTTTCATTCACACATGTTTGAGTAATCTGGTATTATTAGTCTGTCAACATCTACAAAGCTCAAAATATTTTGTTCCACCTTGTGATGTCATGAAGTAGTAGTTTTCAAGTTAACAACTACCTTTTGCCTTTAGTTCAATAGAGATTATCCAAATGAAGGTGTCTTATGAAGGTGTATGATTTCAGCCCTGGAATTGCTAGAGTTTAAAAATGCAGTGGAGCATTCCCTGTGTCACCACATGGCATCATGAGGTGGAACAGAGTGTTTGCCGTTTGTAATGAGGAAACAACATTATAACATAGATCAGAAAATAGTTGAAGTTTAAAGAGGCCAAATTATGCTAAGAAATTTACAGGCACTTTGTAGTACATTTTGTGTGAATATCACCATCAGGATAATAAAAGAGAGATAGATACACTTGTTGCTCATTGTGTCTGTCCTGTTTGTCTCCCAAAGGTGGGCATGGGGACCAACAACACTTTGTTTGCTCTGGAGGACGGCCAGGTGCGCTTCACTAAAGAGGTGTACATCCCTCCACCGCGCAGCACCGAGGCCAGAGAGATCATCTCCCAACTGCCCAGAGGAGCCGTGCTCTACAAGACTTTCATCAATGTTCTGCCCGTCAAGCAGGAGGGCAAGTTCAGGCTTGTGGACCTGGTCTGAGCATGGACTCCCACTAAAGAGACAGGAGGAACTTTATATTGTGTCTAGAGTGGATTTCATTGGATTAGATTAAAGAGGGTGTATTGTGCAAAATCGACTTTTTGGTGCTTTCTACAGTGTTATAACAATGTTCCCTCATCAAAAACATGCCTGAAGACGTTCTATGTCATCCATGCATGTCTGAGTAATTCAGCGATATCTCGGGGGCCTTATTCAAATCCGCCTTACGGTTAGCTGCAATGCTCCGCCCACAGGCCTACATCATTCAAGGTACCACACGACAATTCTCCATAAATATATAAAAGCATGATACAGAAGTGTACACAGCAACTTGACAAACTTGATGCAATGTGCAGCAGTTTCAATAGTGGAATGCACAACCATTGTAAAGTGATAGCACTCTGAAAGAGGAGTGACTTTAGCTCAGAGTGTCAAAAGCTCTTATAAAACATGCTAATGTTTTTTCAGCTAATATAGCATTTTCAAAGCAATAAATGGTAATATGGTGATCTAAACATGTTATGCATTAGCAGTTAATGCCCTATAGAATTTAAATACCCCCTCTTTAAAGTACCGCTGTTTCTGATGAAGCTTCTGCTACCTGCTTTGAATGTTCTACTGATACTAAACTTATTTATATACAGTAGACATATTTTGACCTCAAGAGCTACTTATACAAATTTCTGTACAGGGGCAAGACACATTGTTCAGGTACATGGGAAATCGTGTACAGGGACTTTAAACATGCCTGAGCTTGTCTCATGGACATATATATATATATATATATATATATATATATATTTAAGGGTACCAACATTTTTTTCCACTTGTGTATCTCCATGGAGACAAGCAGGTGACCAAGGACCAAGTTACAGGTTGGATCTGTGGAGGGGGTAAGAATGTATGTGCTTATCTGTATGTGCTTATGTGTACGGTTGATTTTAGAGTATGTGACCCTATGAAATATTCACTACCTGTTTATGAGCTATATACATTTATACTGAAAGTCCAGTATTACCAGTACCAATCTGTTTGGGGACTACGGGTGTTAATGAGCATTCATTCTATAACCTGGCACCAGCATTTCTCCGATGACACTTGTTTATTGCACTGTTGTGCAAATAAAGGTGTACCATACCAAAACTCGAGTCCTACTGATTCATTTATATCATGTAAATTACAGAATGTTAAAGTATGTAAATGTATCAAATGTGTCTTGTTCTGTTATCTGTATTTTGGCCCGATGACTGTAGCGTGCACATTTGAACAGAACTGAATGTAGTTGTGTAGTGCCTGAGCATGTTCTGTAGCCTGTAATACTCACTTTATCCACCAGATAGAACCAAATGCATGTGATTTAAAATGCAATCAGAAACGCACAATGATAGAAATTATTTTAAAAAGCAGAGCATTGCATAGAATCTTACAGCAAACTGTGAGGAGTGTTTGAATAGGGCCCAGGAGAGATTGCTAGATTACTCAAACATGCATGCAATATGTTTAAGGGACTTTACCAAATGAACAGATTCCCTTATGGTGTTGTCAGTGCACCTGCAATATTCCAGAAGTTAATGGATCAAGTGTTACAGAGCTTAGCTGTGATCTGCTATTTAGATGATATCCTGATCACTGGAAAGGACACAGAGTCAGATACATAGAATGTATGTATAAATGGACATAGCTAACTTGTTAGTTGACGTGTTCCAAATAGGAAGTGAGCATTGGCGACTCCATTGACTTTACAATGAAAAACACTTGCATGTCTCTCTGTAACTGCTGCTGTCAGGCCTGTGATTTTGGTCTTTAAATGTGCATATTACATGATCCTGGTATTTGTATTTCACTATTATGCCTGTAAATCAAGATATAAACATTCATAACAGACAAATCAGGAGCTTTCTTTCACCGAGGTTGCTCCCACTAGCATTAGCAACAGATTTCGTTGACAGCATTGCTAAGTGCTAGGTGTTAAACCTGAGGTTTGGGCAGGAAGGGGTGTTACCTTTAACAGCCTCACTCCAAATTGCCTCTTTGGTTGTTATGATACTTGTCTCCAAATTTGCCCTATAAGTGCTAGACTCAATGAGTTTTATTTGACTGGAGTCGAATGCTACAGATAACGTCACATTCCCTTAGCTCACTTCTTTATACACTCTATGGTCACATATTAGATATTTAGAAGAGATTTTGAAGACTTAAAAGTCCCAAAAGAAAAATAAAGATGTGCATTCCAGCACAGTGTGTCTCACTTAGGACATGACATTGGTGCAGAGGGGCTTCACCCCATATAAGTGAAATGTGAGGTTGCAAATACAGCAGTTCCCACTACAAAGGGGAGTGGTTACCCCAGGGGTGGGCAAACTTTTTGACACACACAAATATATATATATATATATATATATATATATATATATATATATATATATATATATATATATATATATATATATATATATATATATATATATATATATATATATATATATATATATATATATATATATATATATATATATATATATGTGTGTGTGTGTGTGTGTGTGTGTGTGTCAAAAAGTTTGCCCAGTTGAAGTTTTCAGTTGAAGAAACACAACAGAAAAACTTTGAACAAGGTTTGCCCTTACCTGTATTAATATAATTTGGTCATGTTTGGTGGGCCGGATTAATAAGCCCAAAGGGCCGTGTGTGGTCGCCGGGCCGTAGTTTCCCCAAGTCTGGGTTACCCTCATGTTAAAAGGCTTTTGGGGAAGCTAAAAAGCTGTTTCTGTTAAGTAAAAAGTCAAGTAAGTGTTTGGTCACAAGTTTACCTAGATTACAGACAATTAATCTTTACTGAAAATCTTAAATCCAAAATCAGGGATACCTCCTTTAGCTGGAGCTAGGATTCAGAGATGACATGGTCTGACATTGGCAGCATACTCCAATGAGATTCTGTACAAACCTTCAGGACAACATAGTAATGCAATGCATTATCCAGACTGCCCATAGCTGACAACAGTTTTCCAAAGCCAAAGCCTTCAGAGTGTCTTATTTAGACATTTTAGCTATAACTGCAAAAAACATTGTTCAAGAAACAGTCAGAGACCCTGCACTCTCACAAGTGAAACATTATGTGAAAACAGGTTGTCCTAAGCATGTCCCAGGTGAAGAATAACAGCCACATGTGAAACACAAGTTTGATTTGACAGAAGAACATGATTGTGTACATTGGGGTTTCAGGGTGGTTATCCTGGAAAAGATACAAGTTTATTGTCAGTGTTGCATGAAATCTACTGGGGGATGAGTGAAATGAAATTAAAGTTTGTTTTTTTGACCTACTCTTGATGATGGTATAAAGTGTAAAGTAAATCACTGTGACATTTGTAGACACCAGCGTAGATGCCAGCCACTGCATACTTGGAAATGGGCTTCGGGTCCATGGGAGAGAATACGCATTGATTTTGCAGATGTCAATAAGCAAACTACAGCAAACGAAACTACTGAAGTTTTAAGAGGTCTTGTTGCAACTTATGGGTTACCAAAAGGGCGAGTGTCAGACAATGGACCACAATTTACTGTGAGTGAGTTTGAGCCTTTCCTTACCATGATGCAGTGAAGCACATTCAAACTCCAGCTTATTATCTTGCATCATACAGATTGGATGAGAGGTTGAGCCAAAACTTCAAAAGGTCGTTAGTTAAAAGTAAGGTAGTACGTGGCATGACACTGCAACTAAGAAAACAAAACACCAGCAGAACTGTTTTGAAAAACACAAGACTTTCACAGGTGAAGCCTGATGTGAGAGGTCAGAATGTGTTAGTGAGAAACTACACGAGAGGAGACAAGTGGTTTGTTAGTGTCATAGCTAATGTTTTGGATCCTGTAACATATTTGGTGACTGTAAACTGGAAAAAATGTAAAAAACAAACAAACAAACAAAAAAACAAAACAAAATAAGCAAAAAAACCACACACACACACACACCCCCACATACACACACACACACACACACACACACACACCCCACACACACACACACACACACACATATATATATATATATATATATATATATATATATATATATATATATATATACATATATATATATATATATATGTCCCTCCTCCTAATACAGGAAGTGCTCCACTGTGTTTTTAAACTCCATACACCTTCAGCTGAATCATTTGGATCATTTCAGAACTGGAATTGCCAATGACTAAACAAAAGGTAAAAGGAAAGTATGGATTCATGACATCACAAGGTGGAACAGAGCGTTGTGAGTTGCAGAGATGTAGACTGACTGATAATAAAGTGTTGCTCAAACATGTGTGAATGAAACAAAACACATCTCTGGATATGTTTTTGATGATGTAACAACATTCTAACTTGGCTAGAAGCTCACCAGTCATTTTTTGCGTAATCTAGGACCTTAAAGCCCATGAAGCCGTTCCATACGTCATTCATGGGCACGCACGCGGCTCGTGACTCACGGTGGGTGGGCGGTGCTTGTATCCGGAGAGGCGGACAGGCGGTGCGTGCGGTGCGGGGGACGAGTGCAGGTCGGACCACGGCTCTAACCACCGCTGATGCTGCGGAGGACACACCGAGCTCACGCACGAGTCCTCCGGCCGGACAGCGGCACCAGCGCACGGCACGATGGAGCGGATGGAGTCCATGGAGCCCATCTCCGCCTTTTACACCACTGCGTATCCGGAGATCCAGCCCGAAAGCGGCTACGGCTCTGGCGAGAAGACCCCCCCCAGCGCCCGCGTACAACGAAGAGCTAGTGCACAAGGTAAACAACACGACTGTCAGCTCCACAGAGGTTATCCTCAGGACCACACATCCTCTGCAACGGTATCACTGACTGGCAACAACATACGAATGTCAATGGGGACGAATGACATTTTCTTTTATAAAAGCTCAAAACGCATCTTAAATGTGAAATAAATATCAAATATTAAAATCTAGAACTCTACTAAATATTTAGGTTGTACATCCTCAAAAACAGACCTGGAACTGTTTTTTAATTCATTCACACATTAAAGTAGTCCTTTATTATTAGTCTGTCTACATCTCCAAAGCTCAAAATGCTCTGTTCCACCTTGTGATGTCACAAAGTGGTAGTTTACAGTTACCAGCTCCATTTACCTTTTGTTCAATAGATTCCAGGGCTAAAATCATCCAAATGATTGTAGTGAATGTGTATGGAGTTTAAAAACATCCCTGTATAATCCACATGATGACATCACAAGGTGGAACAGAGTGTTTTCTCTTATCTCTCTAGCCAAAAATTACTTTACTTCAAAATAATGCGACTGAAGTTGTACAAAGACATGGTCCAAGAACTTACTCAAGTACAAGTAACAAAGTATTTGGGAAAAGTACTCAAGTAATAGTAACTTAAAGAGTAACTGTTTGGACATAGGCTAACATCTGTTTTATCATTTGTAATTTGTAAAAGTGTTGCTAGAAAAGTATTTAGAAAAGTACAATTTTCAAGTAAATCTGACTGAGGACTACCCAGCTCTGAACAACTGAAGAAAGAATACACAGTGTATTGCATTGGTTTGCAGTTGTGTCTCCTCTGATAACTGATACTTTGCAGTATCACTGGGGGTATCTCTATGGTATCCTACTTTTGCAAATTTATGGAGAATTGTCATGTGGGAACATGGATATGGGCTGAGCTTTGGACATAATACTGCTAACCATAAGTTCGGTTGGTTCAAATAGGGCCCAGGAGAGATCGCTAAAATACTCAAAGATGCAAGGATGATATTTGAAATCTCTTCTTTTTTCTTTTTAAGGGAACAATGTAGATGGTAGAAAAGTCAGATTTGCATAATAGCCCCTGCTTTGACTGTTACAATAATGATGAATAGAATAGAACAGGTTAGGATAAAGTCTTTTTGAATTTTTTGATTATCATATTAACGATTATAAACTGCCTGGCCAAAAAAAAAAGTTGCCACCAAAAAACACTCAAATATTTGGTTGCTCCGCCTTTAGCTTTGATTGCGGCACACATTCACTGTGGCATTGTTTCAATAAGCTTCTGTAATGTCACAAGATTTATTTTCATCCAGTGTGGCATTCATTTTTCACCAAGATGTTGCACTGATGATGATCGAGTCTGACGCTGCACAAAGCCTTCTCCAGCACATCCCAAAGATTCTCAATGGGGTTAAGGTCTGGACTCTTCCCTGATGCCCGTGCCATCAGGGAAGAAAAAACAATTGATGGAATAACCTGGTCATTCAGTATATTCAGGTGTCAGCTGACCTCATTCTTTGAGCACAGACTGTTGCTGAACCTAGACCTGACTTGTACCTATAGGCTCATACCTATTTGCTTAGTTAGTTGGGGGCGACAGTAGCTCAGATGGTAGTGTGTTTGTCCTCTGATCCAAAGGTTGGCGGTGCGATTCTAGCTCACACAGACGAATGCTGTCGTATCCTTGGGCAAGACACTTAACCCACCTCACCCTCAGTGTCTGTGTGCACGGGTGTATGAATGTGTGTGTGAATGTCTGAGTGGTTCCTTGTTGTAAAGCCTTGAAGGTGGAAAAGCGTGACCATTTACCATTTAAATCCAGGTGTTTTTTGGCCAGGCAGGGTATCACAATAATTGTCAAAGTTGCTGACAGTTTAAAAATGTCATGTATATAAATAATTATGATTTTATAAATAGATTCCATATATGAACAGCCTTTATAGTAGTGTACTCTATTTTTGATTAAAACAAAAATCATCTAGAAGAGAACATCATGGATAAGTAAGCATTTTCTGCACATTCTGAAGATATAAAGGCGGTTATCTTTGTTTTATCGATTTTCATGATTATATAAAAGGTTCCACAAACAGCTATCATCTAGCTTTTTTATAAACTATATTATTGTTTATTTCCATCCCTAGGTAAGAGACGGTTGAGCAGATAAAAGTGTAGGAGCTGTCCATGGTGCTTGACTCCTCAGGCCTCTGGTGTCGCCTGACCAGTGTCATCTGAAGCTCTGTTTAAAGGTCCTATATTATGCAAAACTAACTCTTGTGAGCTTTAAGTCATGTTAAAAAAAACCATACATGGAGTTGTGTTTTGTTTCATTCACACATGTTTGAGTAACCCTTTAATATTAGTCTGGCTACATCTCCAAAGCTCAAAATGCTCTGTTCCACTTTGTGATGTCAAGAAGTGGTAGTTTTCAAGTTAACAGTTCCTTTTAGTTCAGTAGATATTGGAAAGGCCAGGGCTGAAATTATCCAAATGAATCTAGTGAAGCTGCATGGAGTTTAAAGACACAGTGAAGCACTTCCTGTATTACCACATGACATCATAAGTTGGAACAGAGTGTTTTCAGTTTGAGAGAAGAACTATGCAGGGTTTGTGTGTTAAGCATGTGTGAATGAAACAAAACTCATCTCTGGGTATGTTTTTGAAGAGGAAACAACATTAAAACGTAGATCAGAAAATAGCATAATATGGGCCCTTTAAATCAAGCACATGTAAAGATCTGTTTGTGATGGTTGTGTAAGTCGGTGCTGTGAGTCTACTGTGCTGTTTCTGTGTCAGTGAATCACAGCTATAAGAATCAAGACTGGAGGGCATGAAACTGATCATTGAAATAGCACTTTTGTTATATATTTTGGGGTATATGGCTCATCGTCCCAAGGCAAGGCATTTATAGAGCATGCTTCATTCAATACAGCAGCTCAGTGTGCTTTCCAGTAGCGAAAAGGCTAAAAAAAACAGATCACAGTCCCATACATTTTGTTCAGACTATTGTGGCACAAATACTTGATATTAAAGGGAGGAGGTTATTTTACTTCTGTGGGGTATTAACTGCTCACACATAACACATTTAGATCACCATGTTTCCTTTTATTGTTTTCTCCTACTACTATATTGTTTTGAGAATGCTAAATTTGCTGAAAACATATTAACAACTTTTATAAGTTTCACTTTTGTTTCAAAAATCACTCCACTTTTACACACATTACAATCATTACAATCTGCATTGTATGTGTAATCATGGAAAATTGTCATGTTGGAGCATGGACGGAGGCTTGAGACCTGAGAATTAGACAAATCTTACTGCTAATCATAAGGAGGGTTCAAATAAGGCCTGGAAGAGATTGGTAAATTATTCAGACATGCATGGATGACGTCTAAATCCTCTTCAGGCATGTTTTTGAAGAAGGAACAAAGTTACATAGTAAAAAGCTCCAAAAAGTCGATATTGCATAATACCCTTTCTTTAATCATTTTCTTTCATATAATTTGTGGAGTTTAAATGTCACTCCTTGCCTGTGTTTCATATTTAAGCAGTCCTTTTGAACTGTGGATGTTTAAGTTCAAGTGTTAAAAGGCTAAATGCTCTCTCTCTCTATGTTTGGTTCTGACTCTGCACAGGACAGCTGTGGGCAAAGGGAAGTTAGTTGAACAGCATACAAAATAAGTTTAAAAAGATAGTAGTGAGAAATAATATGTCTGATTAAGTGGAGCTAATATATACATTTTTAAATTTAAAATTGTTATTTTTTTGTTGAGTTTGGTTTCTTAAACCAGACCCATTTAACTTGCAGCCATATTCATGAGACATTGTCAAAAGCCATTTTCTCAAAATGTTGTCCTATAGAGACATAAGGGCCCCCTTTACTTAAACAGGAATGGGGTCAGAGACATAATCTCTCCCACATCTACAACTCCATCCTCAGACCCAGAACAATGAAAACAATAGCAGGGTCGTTAAGGGCTGAATAGGGTAGTTTAAAATGAAACTGGAGACAATAGATGTCTACAGTTTCAGTGTAATTAGCTCCTCCCTTTAGACAGATATAAGGCAGTGGCCATCAGTAATCTGACCAGAACTGAGGAAGCGGCTTTAATGAGCAGCTAAACGTCTTCACTCTTACAACGAAGTTGACAGATTTAAACTTCATCTTTTGTTATGGATCAAACCTGGACGACTGAGGGTTTACACAGAGTTCTCTCCTTAAATTAGCACCTGCAGACACCAAACATTCTAATCTTGTGCTTAAAAAGATTGGAAAGTGTGGTGAATAACTCAAACAAGTTTGATTTATTCAAGTTTTAACTCCAAAATTGTGTACACAAATTTTCAGATCTAGTTTTCTCACATTTTAGTATCAACAAAATGAAGCTAAACATTTAGACATGGCTCTTTTCATGTTTCTGTTTTGAATGTCCTAAATATATTTAGTTTTGGCATTTTTGCACTTAAAATGCCTTATTTATATATGAAAACATTACATGATGAAAAACTTGTATTACATTACAACACATTTATGTGAGTAAACTACTGAAGAATTTTCAAATTGATATATCTAAATTTAAGTCTTTTTCCTATTCACCTGCAATGTCTCACCTTAAAAGAACCCAGAAATAAGAAGTCAACTCTCGCACTTGAAGACAAGATGAAAGTTAAAAAGTAAAATTTGTTAAGCTTGTATTCTCCCTCTGATCTATGGATACAAGCTAATATTTTACCTTATCTGTAAAAACACAGCAGAGCAGGTAGAGCTTTGAGAAGGAGACAGATTATTACGCAGTATCCCTCCACATAACATACAACTCCACATGCTTTTTATGAGGATAGAATTAGGTCTGTAGTCAACTAAAAAAATTATTGGTGGACTAAAGACATGTCTTGCAAATTGATTGGTCGACTGAAAAGGAGGAGTGGCTAAAGCACTCACAAGACTTCATGCAAAACAACTACTTCTACAAAAAATATTGAAACTGTGTACTTATAGGAAAAATGCAGATTAAATTTATCATTCAAATTTTCAGCCAACTCACTACATACCTTGCTGCGGCTGATCCCATATAAATTCTTAAAATATAAATTAAATAATTGACCAATAATATCTTTTAGACAACTCAGACATCACTGACCGATTAATAAACTAAATGCCCAAAGGACTAGAGCTCTAGATAGATCAGGACCTAAAAGTAACGTGACTAAAGCCAGACTGATATCACAGCTCCAATCAGATTAGCTTGGTAATATTAGCCTGAAATAGCACACACTGAAGTCACTCGGGAAGAGGAAGGACTTTCAGATGACACTGTACATGTTACATTAATAAAACTAAAATAAACATGTGTAGCATAATCCTGTTTTCACCCTTGGTTTGTTTAAGCTTTTATCCGATTGTGCATAATGACCTGAAATACACTATCTTTAAAGGGCCAACATTACGCTGTGTGCTGATCTGTGTTATAATGTTGTTTCCTCATCACAGACATACCCGGAGTTGTGTTTGGTTTCATTCACACATGTTAAACACACAAACCCTGCATATTTAAGTTGTGCTCTTCCCTCATATGGAAAATACTCTGTTCTATCTTGTGATGTCATTATGTGGTAACACAGGAAGTGCTCCACTGTGTTTTAAACTTCATACACCTTCACTACAGTCATTTGAATAATTTCACACCTGGAATTGCCAATCTCTACTGAACTAAAGGTAAAAGGAGCTGTTAATTTAAAAACTACCGCTTCATGACAAGGTGCAACAGAGTATTTTCAGCTTTGGAGATGTAGCAGACACACGCACAATAAGAAGACATGTTGTGCTTGTGTCTGCTATGTAGTTATAATCTGTGACACCCGTTGATCATTATGTTATAATTTGCACATTTTAAATCGCAATATTAATCCAAAATGACATAGTAAAAGAAACAAGTCCACTAATTTCTGGGTTGGAAGATCATTGAGTCCAGTGAGATACACTGCCTGGCCAAAAAAAATTTGCCACCAAAAAAAAAAAACGGTCACGCACTCTAATATTTGGTTGTTCCACCTTTAGCTTTGATTACATCACACATTCGCTGTGGCATTTTTTCGATTTTGCTTCTGCAATGTCACAAGATTTACTTCCATCCAGTGTTGCATTAATTTTTCATCAAGATACTGCATTGATGATGGTAGAGTCTGACGCTGCACAAATCCTTCTCCAGCACATCCCAAAGATTCTCAATGGGGTTAAGGTCTAGACTCTGTGGTGGACAATCCATGTGTGAAAATGATGTCTCATACTCCTTGAACCACTCTGTCACAATTTGAGCCCGATGAATCCTGGCATTGTCATCTTGGAATATGCATTATATACACTGATGGAATAACCTGGTCATTCAGTATATTCAGGTGTCAGCTGACCTCATTCTTTGAGCACAGACTGTTGCTGAACCAAGACATGACCGACTACCTATTTGCCTAGTTAAACCTAGTTAAACCCAGGTGCGACTTTTTTTTGGCCAGGCTGTGTTAGGAGCTGATTCCCACCTTCCCTTTTACTGTACGTCGCCATAAACGTCATCACAACAAAACACCTCATGCTGTCTCATATGGATAGGTGCACATCACACTAGTGAGCAGTGGAGTTGTTTCTATTTATATGAAAATGACTACGCAATGCTGCCAAATCCTACGCACATCACTGATCAAGAAAATAAAATTGGAGATGAAGTAGAGAGCAGTGGGCATATGCGATGGAGGTGAAAATGGGGATAGACTGGAGCAAGGACACCTACAGGAGAATAAAGATTACTCAGACGTGCATGAATCGCTCTAAAGACAATTTCAGAGGGTAAATGAGAAGGGGAAACAACTATATTGTAGTTAAAAGGTCTAAAAAGTGATTTAGTAGAATATATCTTTATGTAGTGAGAACGTATGTTGCACAAAAGTTAAAATGAGTGATATACGTGGCTGGATCAGCCCCAGACAGCACCAGTGTGAGAGGACAGGCCCTGCTCCTCATAGTCTCCATGGAATTGCTGGGACATTTTGGCCACAACTTCAGAATGTTACGATGTTGTAGAAAGGTTTGTACCTTTCTACAACTCTTTCTCTTCCTATGCAAATGTCACTGTGAAGCAACCATTAATCCTTCAGGGGTATCATTATTTCTTATTACAAAAGAATTTGACTTAAAGGGCCCATATTATGCTATTTTCTGATCTCTGTTATAATGCTGTTTCCTCATTGCAAACAGACCTGGAGTTGTGTTTTGTTTCATTCACACATATTTTAACACACAAACTCTGCATATTTTGGCTGAGTTCTTCTCTCAAATGGAAAACACTCTCTTCAACCTTATGTCATGTGATAATACAGGAAGTGCTCCACAGTGTTTTTAAACTCCATACACCTTCACTACAATCATTTGGATAATTTCAGTGGTGGAATTTCCAATCTCTACTGAACAAAAGGTAACAGGTAGCTCTTAAGTTGAAAACTATCAGTTCATGACATCACAAGGTGGAACAAAGCATTTTGAGATGTAGACAGACTAATAATAAAGAGTCACTTAAGCATGTGTGAATGAAACAAAAGACAACTCCTGGTATGTTTTTGTTGATTCAACAACATTATAACATGGGTTACAGCTCAAAAGGATCAATTTTGTGTAATAAATAACATTTTTATATAATACTGTGTTTTCCAATTTTATTTTCTTAATCACGTAGCATTTTGATACAAATGAAAAAAAAATCCACAGCTCGGTAGCATATGATCCACGGGTGTCATAGATTATAACTATATAGCAGAAATGTCTTCTTTAGTAAAAAATTCTAGATGGATAAGATATATAATTTTTATGTATATGAGAGATAGATAGATAGATAGATAGATAGATAGATAGATAGATAGATAGATAGATAGGGCATCTGTCATAATAATCTGTCAAAAAGTGAAAAATGTATATGAAAAATTGTGTCTCTGATCATGTATTTTCTTTCTACGTGATTTTAAGCTGACAGCCGAGCCTCCCTCTGCACGTCCTCTATAAGCCTGCAGTGGCCTAGATCTCTCCTCACATTCCCCTCCCTCTTCTCTCCATTTCCTCATTATTTTTTATTTATTCTTTTTACATTTTTATATATATTTTTTTGATACAGTGGTTCCTTCTTATTGTCCAGAGTTCAAATAAATTCTCCACATTTAAAATGTAGGCTACATAAATTGACTCTTGTGAGCTTAAAGTGTTGTTATAATGCTGCTACCTCATCAAAAACAGACCTGGAGTAATGTTTTGTTCCATTTTACATGTTTGAGTAACCTTTTATTATTCGTCTATAACATCTCCAAAGCTCAAAATGCTCTGTTCCACCTTGTGATGTCATGAAGTGGTAGTTTTCAAGCCAGGGCTGAAATCATCCAAATGATTCTAGTGAACCTGGTGTATGGCTTTTCAAAACACAGTGGAGCACTTCGTCTTTTACCACATGACATCGCAAAGTGTTTTCTATTTGAGAGAAACCTAAATATGTAGTGTTTGTGTAAAACATGTGTGAATGAAACAAAACACAATTCCAGGTATGTTTTTCATGAGGAAACAACATTATAACAGAGATCAGAGAATACTGTAATATGGGCCCTTTAAAGGTGCACTGTGTAACTTGTCTAGTGAAACATCTGCCACTCGCTTGTGTCCCTGGATATGTTATTGCTTTGAAGTATCTATCTAGCATTTATTTCACTCTCAAATGTAGAGGATCCATTTCTTTATAGGCACAATAAAGTGTAACCTTACCTCACTACGGATGTTTTTATTGCTCAAAAATAGAAAATCATGTGTCCTAACTTTGAGTGGACTCTCATCAGTTCTCAAAAGCTAAGAAAGGTTGGACCTGGTCAGCATTTTGGTGGGAGGGAATGAATAATACATTGTAAAGTGCTTGGATGTTTTAAAATTAGTGTTGTCACAAAACAAAAATTTCAAACTCAATTTTGATACTAAGGAACAGACTCGATAATACAGATTCTGATACCACAATGATAATTTTAAAAAAGACAATACAAAGTGATTTTCAACATTAAATTGCAGTACTTACTTTTACACTACTATCTGTCCTTCTGACTGTGTAATCCCTCAGTCGTCCAGTAGGTTCATAGTGGTCCATGGGTGTGTACTAGTCTATGTGTCTTATACTTGTTCTGATTCATCTTAAGATCATTCTAAAGCTATTCAGGAAAGGTTTATTTCTGCTGTATAAATCCAATACTTAATATATTTCCCACTTGTCTCCATGGAGATAGATAAGAATGCCATACTGTAGTACATTCTCAGTCAAGTGCTTTGCTATTGTCCAGCTTGGCAGTCTGCCATCAGAATGTGGAGAGTAGCTTTACATGGAAGGTTCCACATGATGGCTTTAAATGTATCTCTACTGCATTCATTCAACTACAGGATTTTAATTAATACTTTGAAAACATTAATTCTTACTGTGAGCAGGGTCGCCTCTCCATGGGGATAGAGAAATTTAATGCTATGCTATGGGACATTCCAGACAAAGCAAAAGAAAAATCATTCCAAGGAGATAAGCATAGGTCAGATCCTGCAACAAAAAATTTGCACAGTGGACCCCTTGCAGGTATGAACGAAATCTCTTATTTGATGAAATGTTAATCAATAAAGCAGAAAATGGTAAAGATAAAAGGCCAAATTTTCTAACAAACTGAAAAATATGTGTTGAGAAATCTGAATTCTTTTTACGTAACTCACTCAATGACTAGTTTTAAGAGCTTTCTTCACTCTCCACTGTGCCTTCAGAAAGTGGTTAGCTTCACCGCACGATGCTAACAACCCATTAACTGTTCACTAATGCACCATTATCCCTCTGAAGAGCATTTGTGGAGTATTGACACACAGTAAGTGTTTCACATATAAATGTTTAGTTTTTCCTCATTAGTATGTACAGCATGACCACTCACCCAGTAATGTCATGGATTCTGTTTTATTTCACCCATTTTAGAGCCAGTGGTGTTTTTGGAGGGATTTTTTGATCCTGCTAAACAGTTGATATTTTTCTCAAAGGCAAGGCGCCTTGCTTCGGAACTCAGCTCCTTCCAATTCAAGGCCAGTGTCCTGTTTCAGCTCCAAAAAACATAACCTTGTGCAGTAAGATATTTTAGCAAAAATACAGAAATGTGTGAATGTCAAAAATGTGCAGAGGGATGTGCTTTGTGCTTTTGTGGACAGGGAAGTTTGATTTTTCAGCTTGTTCCTTTATTGTGAAGTTCCAACCAATCAGATTCAAATATTTGCTGAAGGGACTATGTCTCTAAACTGGCCTGGGAATGCCTCGGTATCCCCCAGAGGAGCTGGAGGAACTGTGTGTGTGGAGAGAAAAGTCTGGGCATCTGTCCCTGTGCTGAAAATGGATGGACCAAACATCAATTTCCAAAGTTTAAAGGACAATCATGAGTCATTTTAAAAGTTTCTACACCTCGCACAGAGGCTGCGAACAGTCACAACTCTCCATGGGGTTTACTATGTATAAGCTGCCACCTGGCCTCCCCACCCACTCCTCCTACTGGTCACTCTCCCTGAGGCTCTGAGTGTGGGACAGGTGAGAACAAGCAGCTGATTTCATTTACCAATGACACATTAAGTGTATATGAATTGTGATGAAACGGTATATAATGGTAACACCCTCCGTGTGTGGTCTCATCCTTTTTCTTGAGGGATCTTTGCTGTTCCTAGCAATGCACTTTTCTGGACTGAGGTATCTGATGTTTTGTTTTTTTTTTTTTTGTTGTTTTTTTTTCGGAGATCTGCTATCGCTCCTCCAATTTCCTCCACTGATGCCTTCACCTTCCAGGTCTTCTGCAGCTTTGCTCTGAGCCCATGGGATTTCACTAGTTTCTCATCTTCCTTTCTCCTGAGGTCTCCACAGTGTCTGGTTGGTTCATCATCATTCTATCAGTCTATATCTGAGGTTCCACAGGATCTTGGCTCACTCAGTCTTCCCAGTTTGATTATCTAACATCTAATCCTAGTATCCTTCATAGACTATAAAAGAAAACAGTAACATATTTCATATCAACTGTAGTCTAGTACTTCCTAAGCATCTGTGCTCTGTCACTAATGGTCTCTTGTCTCCAGAGGGGTTTGACCTCTGTTACCTTGGCAACTGTGTCGTGAAGCTCCCAGCCACAACACACTTGCACTATGGTAGCTTACATAAGGACAACATCAAGTCTGTAAGACCCCATAAAGAGTTACAGTCAATAAAGCAATAAACGCAAACACCACAATAGAATAAATGCTTTGACAAATTTAATGCCATACTGTAAAACATTATTGGCAAAGCAATAACATCTCAATTCAATTCATTTTATTTTTGTAACGCCCAAAATCACAACAACAGTTGTGTCGAAGGGCGTTCATGTTTTGGTTGATGGGGGAAACCGGAGTACCCGGAGGAAACCCATCCAGACACGGGGAGAAACATGAAAAACTCCACACAGAAAGGCCTGGGCGACCCAGGGATCCAACCAAACCTTCTGCTGTGAGGCATGAGTGTTGCCACTCAGCCACCGTGCTGCCTACACACAAAAACAAACAGGAAAATCAAACAACAGGAAAAATCAGACAAAACAAGAAAAATTGGCCAGGCGAGGAGGAGGGAGAGGGGCACATGTCCGGCGCCTGCTTGTCAACAGAGACAAGCAGGCGCGGGACTCTGGACCAGGTTTAAAGGAACTGTATATAGTCTGCACTCTTGCTGTATTGAAAAAAGCTAATTGCAATTGAACCTGAGTTGTCAGTGTCTTAAATGGTGTAACACCCCTTTATTACTGTTCAATGGTGTTTTCTAATGCCCTCTTCATTTTGCTCTCTGTGCTAAGTCACTCCCCCTTCAGAGCTCTATCACAACACAGTCAGTGTCCTGTTAATGAAACTACTGCACATCAGGTTTGTGAAGTTGTAGTGTATTGTCTTAGATCATGCTTTTGTATATTTACGGAAAATTGTCATGCAAGAGCGTGGGTGATATAGGCCTGTGGGCAGAGCATTGTACAAGCTCATACTGGTAACCATAAGGAGGGCTGGAATAGATTACTCAAACATGCATGGACAAAATATAAAACCACTTCAGGTATATTTTTTGGTGAGGGAACGTTATAACAATGTAGAAATTTCCAAAAAGCTAATTTTGGATAATACCCCCTCTTTAAGGACAGATCTGTTCAGAACCTCCAGATTTCACTCACTGAGCTGCAGAGGCTGCACTAGCACTGAGTCATGATTGGCTGCAGAGGCTAGGGTTTAGGTAGTGACCATTCAGATCAGAGAGAGTCCTTTTAGGTTTCTAAGTTTTCTAGCTTTTTCAATCTCAGATCTGTGAATGAAGCCCAAGGAGCAGCGTGTGTGGGTGGGCTGTACTTGAGTGTGACTAAAGTATTACCCGATTGTACTGGTCATTCATGTCTCTTTAAAGGTTACCTCTGCTGCTTCGTGACTCACTGCACCAGATGAGACTGTTCGGGAGCGTAAATATCTTTAGTGACGCAGGCAGGACGGTGACTCACAGTGCACACCAAACACAAGATAACAGCATGAATTAATTTTTTGTTCTATTTGTTTTAGATTTTTTCACAAGATTTGGAAATGGGTCCCCAGTGCTCCTGACAGATTACCAAACTGGCACTGAAGGATGGGTCAAATGCAGTAGACAAATTTTCCTGTGGGGTCAATATAGTGGTTAGTACTTGGATTGGAGACCGCTGGGAATACCAGGTGCTAGGTGTGTGAGTGAATTTTGTGGTGATCGAAGGGGCTGATGGTGCAGATTGGCTACCTCGCTTCCATCAGTTCACCCCAGGGCAGCTGTTGCTAAAATAGTAGCTCACCACTACCAAGTTTGGAGTGAATGAATAATGCACAAAATTGTTAAGCAACTTTAAGCATCTGGAAAAACGCTATATAAGGCATATTATTAATATTAACATTAACATTAACATTAACATTAATATTAACATTAATATTAATATTAATAATAAGAAGAATGTTAATGTGGGGCTAAATACCTAAACTCCGTCCACAACCACATTTCAAATAGAGCTGCTAAACTGAGCAATTCCTGGAGGACTAAAGGGGAGGGGGAGGAGGGGCGGGGTCTGAGGGAATAAGGCACAATGTGATTTGTCTAACAGCTATCCATACTTCAAACTCTGCCCCTGCAGACAGGTGTTTGTAAGCAGAAGCACCTGGGTCAAGGCAGAGGCCTTTAAATTGCAGAATCGTCAGATTTTGTTGGATTGTACAGAATGATTTGTTATTGTCTAATTCCAAGCTTGAATAATTAAAGTGTTAACACCAAAACATGAGGAATAATTTGAATTATTATGTATTTATTACATTTATTTTATTTTATTATTATTATTATTTTTTGTGAGATTTAGTTTACTTAAAAACTAAATAAGATATCGAGAATCCCTTCCATATGTTTTTTTGTATCTAATATGACAAGAAGATGAAGCAAGAAATGTGATCCTGGCTCCATCTATTTTTGAAATTCATATGGTCAATTTTGGCAATTTTTACATATAAAATGCCTTATTTTTTATCTGAAAACATTACATGATGAAAAACTTGTAATACATTTTTTTCGTACATTTATGTAAGTAAAAGAGAGAGACATAAGCTCTATCTTAGATCAGTATTGGGATGACATGTTCTGTAAACGTGTCATCTGTGTGTGTGCTTTCAGACCATTCTGGTGGGAGACAGTGGAGTTGGGAAGACGTCGCTCCTGGTGCAGTTTGATCAGGGAAAGTTCATCCCCGGCTCCTTCTCTGCTACTGTGGGCATCGGATTCACGGTGAGCTCAAGAAATAAAGACAATCTGATATGTTGTGTTCACAAGGGCGACAGTAGCTCAGAGTGTTTGTCCACTGATCCATAGGTTGGCGGTGCGATTCTAACTCACACAGATGAATGCTGTCGTTGTGTCCTTGGGCAAGGCACTTAACCCACCTTGCCCTCAGTGTCTGCGTACACTGGTGTGTGAATGTGTGTGTGATTGGGTGAGTGGTTCCTTGTTGTAAAGCGCTTTGAGTGCCTTGAAGGTAGAAAAGCGCTATAGAAAAATGTGACCATTTACAAGACATCACAACATTCTCAAATCCCTATTTATATTTTGCAGTGACATCACACTGGGGGCTTCTGTATGCATGTCTGTGGGGGAAACAGGGCACACACATCTGTGGAGGAAAGCTCAAAAATACAAAATGGATCTAAATGACACATTTTCACTAGCCTGTGATCAATACAAATATTTATGCTCCTATCTAGGAGTTTGATTTTCAACAAAAATATGACTGAAAAACTGTGGGCTAGGCAGCTTATGACTGTAATGTTATTTGAGAGGGATATGTTTAATGGCACAAATCATCTCAACTCTTTTTTATGGTCACATTGTGTTAAAACAAAGCTCAGATTAAAGTCTAACTTGGGTAACAGAGTTTCAGACAGAACAGTGCCTGAAGTTAGCTTCACCCCATTAGCTGCAATGTATCAACAGTTTAAAATAGGCTGTTTTCATGTTGTAGTATTAGCCTGTTGGTAGTTTTCAAATTCTGATTCATGCTCCCCCCTCTGTGAGAGGGGGAGAAAGAACCCCTTCTGTACAAAATATATTGTCCTATAAAATGGTGTGATGTCATCTGAAACAGCAATATAAACTCTGTGGGTCAGGTACTATCCTACCAAAGTAATACTTACTCTGATGTTGCAAACATTTTTGTACTTTTCTTCCCAGAATAAAGTGGTGCCTGTGGACAACGTCAAAGTCAAACTCCAGGTCAGTGTACAACTCCCCCCATACACACCCACCGCTCTGCAATTCTCAGATCATTTTTTCTTAGTCAGTGATAGAGTACAATAGTTGTTCCTTTTAAAGAGGGCATATTACACTTCTATGGAGCATTACACATAACATACTGAGGTCATCGTGTTACCTTCTATTGCTTTGCAGTATGAGTATTGAGTAGGATTGTGGATTGCTGAATTACTCAAAAGTGTATGGATGACGTCTAAAACCTATTCATTCACCTATTGTTTTTATGAGGGAACAATGTTATAATATAATATAATATAATATAAATATCAAAACTGCAAAAATGTGCAACTATAAGTTGGACATTGCCCAGACTACAAGTCACACTTTTTGGTCATAGTTTGTCCGGGGGTACGACTTATACTCAGATGCGACTTATATGTGACTTTATTAAAATATATAATTTCACATCTTCATTATTGTCACACTGACAACTGCGCGAAGCCACTCTAAGCTTGTTTACTAGTATCTGCTTACGGAGCGGCACTTCATCTACGTCTGGAGTTGGTGGAGTTGTTCAGAAGCAACACCGAGGATGAAGAATTCAATGGAATTAGTGATCTTGCTTGAGATGCAGAGTAAACTAGTTAGCTTGTTTTTATGCTTTAGTTATCTGATTAAGTGTTATTATTTTACGATAACATACCAGACACATATTCAGTTCTGTCTATGCTTCATGTAGCTGAATAATAAATGTGTTACGTTAGCGTGTTGTACTGCCATTCAGACTGTTGTTCTCTATATTTATTATAATTTAATTATAACTTACATGTAAAGATAAAATGTCTGGTTTTGGTCTCAGATTTTGTAAGATTTTGTTTATATTTTTCTTCAATATTATGCATTTTTTGGACGGTGTGAGTTATACTGTGGAGCAACTTGCAGTTCGAAAAATGTCTTCTTTAAAGCAGTAGCCTGTATCTTCTGGGCGACTGTAGCTTAGTTGGTAAAGAGTTTGACAACTCTCAGAAAAAAAAAAAAAAAAAGCATCATTGGTAGAGCAGACAAATGCAATTCCAGTTCCCACAGATGATTACTGTCGTTGTATCCTCGGGCAAGACACTTAACCCACCGCACCCCCAGTGTCTGCCTACACTGGTGAATGAGTGAGTGGTTCCTTAATGCAAAAGCACTCTATAAAAATGGGACCTTTACCATTTAGACCAGGGGTGTCAAACACATTTTCACATTTTTCATGATGTGGAGGGCCACATTTGGCCCGCGGGCCTTGAGTTTGACACCTGTGCTTTAGACCATGCATGTGTTTGTGTTTCAGATCTGGGACACTGCAGGACAGGAGCGCTTCAGGAGTGTCACACATGCCTACTACAGAGATGCACATGGTGAGGGTCAGACAGGGTTAAAGCTGCACTGTGTCACCTTTATGATATTTGTCACCACTCTGTCTCCATGGAGATGTTATTGGTTTTTCAGGAATGTTCCACACTATGGACTTCAGCTTATCTATGTTGCATTGAATCATTTACAGTTTACTGCTAAAAATAGAATAGTGATTTATATGTTATATGTAGGATTCTGTTCTGTCGTAAACAGCTCCAGGAGCATTCACGTCTGAGAGAAGACTGAAATATGAGCTGGTAAACTAATCCAACAATCCCATGCACTTCAGAACATGTTTGTAGAGGTCTGAACTACAGGGTTGGCAGCTTTTACACAGACTAAGATCCCATGGAGACACAGTCTAATGCCTTACCATGGAACATTCAAGACAAAACAATGACAAGCATGTGGCTGACCCTCCACCAGAAAAGTTACATAGTGGACCTTTAATTTAACCTCATATATGAACTTTACTGTTTTTTGTTTGTCTGGACAGCCCTGCTTCTGCTGTATGACATCACCAGCAAATCTTCCTTTGACAACATCAGAGTGAGTACAAACAGTTTGCTTCTTTATCTGCATAAAGTGAGACATAAAGTAGCCATAGACTGTACTGAAGAAAAGTTGTTACTTTAATGTATTATTACTCAAGTAAAAGTTCAAAGTGTTTTTTACTGTTAATATGTAAATATGTATATATGTATGAATGTTTTAGGACCTGAGGGCGCTCTGTAAACTCCAGTGTCTTGGTCATCTCTGAGCGGCAGGAGATGACTAATACATCTGGACTGAACTGGCTTTAAACTAAATTAACTTATTTATCAGAACACTACAGCAATTTAAAATTACTGGAAGCACTTTAGCCACATACGCACTTTATAAATAGGCACTTTAGACTGTATGGAGTGTGAATTTTTTGTGATCAGTGGAGTTGTTTGATTGTTGTTTGTCCTGTCTCTTGTCTCGTTTTAGATGTTGAGGGACTGTGAAAAATTAGCTGTGCAGCTAACTTCGGCCCATTTACGTGTATTTTTTACTGGTGTTTATTAATGTGCATTGCCCCTTTTAAATGAATAAATAAATAAAAATAAAGTAGTGGTCCAAGAAATTACCGGTACTCAATTACAGTGGCCCCTCACAAAACGCGATTCACCACTCGCAGCCTCACTGTTTTGCAGATTTCTTTAGTGCAATTATCCATGCTTTTTTTTTACAATGTATGATCCTGCATTGTTTTCTGCATCCTGATTGTCTAAGGGACTGTAGACCATTGTCCATCAGCCTCCTCTGTGCCGTGTCTCCTGTACAGTACAGAATGTGTTCAGACAAATTTACATAAATGTTGGATCACAGTGTGAGAGAAATGTGAGAAAATGTTAATGCCTGTGTGAGAAAAGTGTATAAAGTGTGTGGTGAGGGTTTTTTACGGCCTTAAAACATATATAATAATTGTAAAAAATAAAGCTGACTACTTCATGGATTTCGCCCATTGCGGGTATATAATAAACGAGGGACCACTGTACCGATAAAACTATTTGGGCAACTTATTAAATGGACATACATTAAATGATGCATAAAATCTGGTATTTTCAAAGATAGATGCAAAAATTAGACAAACAAAACAATATCTGAAAGAGCGATGCAAGAAACATGTTCACATAATTTCATACTGTCAACATAAAGTTTTGTAGACTTTGCAGAGTGGGAAGAGGGACCAAAACTTTAACTCAAGTAAGATTACTGTTACACTAAAATATATTACTAAAGTAGTGCTAAAACTACTACTAAGATTTTTTTATTGAAGATTTTTTTTTTTAAATCAGCATCATGATATCGGAATTGGTATAGAGTAGTCTATTCCTTAGTATCAAAAATGAGTTTGATTTTTTGAGACAGCACTAGAGGACACAGGCAGTCAAAGAGAACTCTTTTGGGTTTATTACAGACTGGTTTTAGCCAAAGGATCTGACAACCCAAAGTGAGGTGTTCATTAAGCCTTTTGATTGGATAATCATCAAGAGAACCAAAACAAAATGTAGACATGAAGAACTTGTACATCTTATAAATCATGGGCCCCAACCATCGGCGTCTAGTACAGGGCCCTGTCGCAAAATCTCATCTTGCTTTCTTTTTTTTTTTTTACTCTGAAGATACAGTGAAGATTAACCTGGTAAACTGCAAACATTAGTATTAAGACAATTCTTTCAAACTATAGTTCAGTTTTACTTTTTTTTGTTGTTTCACTCTTCATTTCATCTTTACTTATACAGAGAGAGCAGAATGAGTACTCAGACATTCATAAATGTTTATCACCAGATTATTAAAGTGCATTTGTAGCACCAATGTATCCAGTTTTGATTGTCCTTGAAATGTATTGCAGCTTTTTTCCCATTTCGTTTCTAGTTTTTAGACATAGACAACCATGAGATCTTGTATTAAAAGTTCCCATATTAAAGTTCAACAAGCTAGTGAGATAGCAATGGCCAGCCTACTTTTTCATCGAGCGTACAGTGATGGGTTAAAATTCATCACCTGTTAGGAAACAAAGGCCTGAGTGTATCTGAAAGTTTCAAAGTAGAGGATGAAGTCTGCGTGTATATTATATCTCCATAATCTAGTACAGAAAGAAAGGTTGCTTGAATGTCTTTTCTGTCCTTCAACGGGATACAAGATTTTTTTTATTTTAAACTGTTACATAATTCCAAGATATGTATTTTAAAGGATAAGTTTTCGTCAAGCCAAAACCCAAGATATTTATAGGTAGCAACTCTTTCAATCCATGTACCATTTAGTGTATACAGATTTGTAGATTGCACAAATACTACACTTAGCAGTCTTATGCATTTTGCACTGTTATTACCGGCTTCAGTAATACTCTTATAAATAGTTGTGTGATTGTGCTGACTTGACTGCTGCTGTGTTTCAGGCCTGGCTCACCGAGATCCATGAGTACGCACAGAGTGATGTCGTGATCATGTTGCTAGGTAACAAGGTGAGAGTGGGAAGCAGGAAGTACACACTAAAGAGGCAGCAGGACTCAACTTTTACACAGCTCACACAATCACCACAAACCAAGCCACAAGCCACCATCACAAGCTGACCGTTATGGAATGAATAACCAGAATTATTCACTACATTAAAGGCTCTGTACCTGATTTTTACTGCCTTAAAAACGTGAAAGACAGAATTAGTTCATTTTAAATGGTTTGTAGTGGCCCAGAGTCATCCCTCACTTACCTTATGCATTCTGACCATTCTTATTATTCACGACAATGAGTTTATAAGCTCTTTGCACAACTTTCAGAGACCAGAGCGAGAGTCTTGGCGTGACAGCAAAACTAACAACAACTAGCATAGTAACGCACCTTTCCTGATGATTGGACAATAAAACACTTTCGAATTTGATGCAGACAGTACACAGCTGATCTGGTGTGCTGCTAGTCTCCTTAGAGATGTTATTGCTTTGTCTTTAATGCTCCACAGTATGGCATTAAACTTATCTCAACAGCCTACCTTAATAAAACTGAGTAACAAAGCCATAACATCTCCATGGAGAAAAGTAGGCAGTAGACATTCTACTAGAAAAGTTACATTGCACACCTTTAAATCTCCATTAGTTTACTATTATACTAGCCTACTAACTGAGGATTTGATGCAGTCATATTTTTACCCATTATATAATTGACAAAGGGAGTCACTGGGACACAAGGAATTAGCTGTTAATTTGTCTGGGTTTTGTTTTGGTTTAGTCCGGGTTTAGTTTTGGTTTTGTCTTTGTTTAGTATTGGCTTAGTCCTGGTTTAGTCTTGGTATAGCCCTGATTTAGTCCTAGTTTAGTCTTGGTTTAGTCCTGATTTAGTCATGGTTTAGTCTTGGTTCTGTCTTGGTTTAATCCTGGCTCAGTTTTGGTTGAGTCCTTGCTTAGTCCTCTGTGTTTTTGTGTTCTTTTTTTCAACATATCTTTTAGAAATCCTAATAACGTCTGAACTTAAAGTAGTACTCAAATTTAACAGTAGAGGGTGCTGGTGGTGTGTCTATCCACTACTAGCATAACCTTGTATCATGTTGATAATGTGGGTTCTTTTTCCTTTATTTTCCACTGTTGTTGACAGGCGGACATGAACAGTGACCGGACCATCAGGAGAGAGGAGGGGGAGCGACTAGCCAGGGTAAGTCTGTGTATTCAAATGCTCTTCATAGTAATCACCAAATCTTAAATCATGACTCGATACAGTGTGTTCTATGTCTGTGCAAAGGAATACTCTGTACCTTTCATGGAGACAAGTGCGAAGACTGGAGTCAACGTGGAACTGGCTTTTACTGCAGTGGCCAAGTGAGTACTACTTGTATTTGCTTTAACTGAACTGTATGGAGACAGTTTTCTTACAGTTTTAAAGGGTTTTGCAATCACAACTGAACCTGAGTTGCCAGTGGCTTAACCTGCAGATAGAGGACATATACAAGTTTATCTCATTCTCAGTATATGGACAGGCCATGCCACATATGAAAGCTCCAGAATTCACTCACTGAGCTGCAGAGGCTACAGTTGCACTGATTATGATTGGCTGCAGGTGCTGGGATTCAAGTAGTGGCGATTCACATCTTAGTTTCATCTCTTTGGTCAAAGAATAGAAGGTTGTATGAAAAAACAAATGTTTAAAGAAATATTATTACGACACCGTCTTTGTTCTACCAAAAAGTGTCTTTCAGTAAAAATATTCATGGTTACCCTCAGTGGTGGAACATAATAAAGTAAAACTAGTACCGGACTTCCATACACATTTTAGGTTTCAGATGATATCACAACATTCTATAAGGCAATAATATTTAATACACATAAGGGCCACTAAATGTAATGTTAAAATGCAGATATTTGTAGTAATACAAGACGTTAGTAGATCTACTCTACTCTAGTCTAGCATGACATCATCACACTCTAGACACTGAAAACCAAGTACTTTAAAAAGCTCCTCAAAATCATTGATACTTTGCAGCTGATGTCATTGACATGCCGTGGGGGTGTAAGCCCTGCTCTGTCTGAGGCTTTATTACACAATCTGACCAGAAAAGGCTGGTTTAGTTGGAACTACAACAACTTGCTTGTCTCATTTTTAAAGTTCTAAATGGGCTTGCTCCTCCACCTTTAAAGGATTTTATTAATAAAAAAATAATACTGGGATTAACACCAGAGCATTAACAAGAGGAGACTGCAATATACAAAGGTGCAGAACAAACTTTTGTCAAACTGTGGCATCTGTCAGAGGCTCAAAATTATGGAACACACTACCAGAGCACATTAGAAACTACGGACACTACTCAACCTTCAAACAAACCCTAAAGAACTGGTTGAAAATGCAGCAGTCCTGTACTCATAGATAACTATCCATTTGTCTTGGGCTCTTTATACTCTAGACTGAGGCACTTCTGTTGTAAATAGTGTAATATCATGTTATTGTGTTCTCATGTTGTGTGTTTATGTCTGACTGGTGTAATGTCTAAATGTCTGTGTTTTCATATTGAATGTTTCATGTTTGCACCTGCCTTAGGACAACAGATGAAATTTAGCTCCAGTGCTAACTCCGGCATATTTATGTGGATACGTTTTTGTAAATGCATTGATTAATATGTACTGTCCTAATAAAAACAAAAAAAAAACAAACAAACAAAAAAAAACAACTAACCAACAGTTTTTCAGTGAGTCACTCTCACCTTTTCTGTTGAACATCAAACACATAAACATGCACACATTGCAGTCTTTGCTAATCTGCACATTGTGTTTCCATGGTAATGCTGAATGTTCCACCATAGATATACATGCAGAATCCCCAGCGTGATGTCACTGCCTTTCCTGAAACAGTTTTTAACCTTCACATTTTCTTAATTATGTAATAATAATAATAATAATTATTATTATTATTGTACATTTTAACTTTTGAAATTTAAAATGCCCCCAGGAAGAGTAGGTGGGGCAGTACACTACAGATTCTAATGGAGATGATAATAATGGTGGCACAGTAGCAGTATGGTTAGCACTCATGCCTCACAACAAAAGGGTTTCAGGTCGCCTTCCTCCAGGCACTCCGGTTTCCCCATCAACCCAAAACATGCACAATAGGTCAAATCCTCCAGCTAAGGTAGTCCTGACCAAGTGAGAGTACAAATGTCTCTGCAGGGACAATGGAGGCTTAACCTGCCCATTTTTTTCTGCTTGATTATATAAACAGTTAACCTCTCATAGAGTTATAATTGCTCCTGCTCATATGAAATAACACAATCTAGAGCGCCATGAATGCTGCCTATAATGACGCATGTGCTGTGTTTAGAGAACTGAAGAGCCGGGCCATCCAACACCCGAGTGAGCCAAAGTTTAAGATCCACGAGTACATCGAGGCACAGAAGGAGAAGTCGGGCTGCTGTGGCTTCTTCTGAGCGCCAGCTCTTGAAGTGGTCGGCCTACTACATTCTAAGGGATGGAGCTGACCCAGAGACTGAGAACCAGGGATCCATTTACTGCAAGACAACAGAACATTCAAAGTTAAAGGGCTCATATTACACTCATTTCTGATTGCTGTTATAATGTTGTTTCCTCATCACAAACAGACCTGGAGTTGTGTTTTGTTTCATTCACCCACATTTAAGACACAAACCCTGCAGATTTAGGATATGTTTTTCTCTCAAACTACAATCACTCCAACTTGTTCCACCATGTGATGTCATGTGGTAATACAGGAAGTGCTCCACTGTGTTTTTCAACTCCATACATCTTCACTAGAATCATTTTCCAATCTACTAAACTAAAAGTAAAAGGAGCTGTTAACTCGAAAACTCCCACTACATGACATCACAAGGTGGAACAGAGCATTTGGAGCTATGGAGATATAGACAGATAATATGATAAGAAAGAATTGCTCAATTATGTGACTGAAACAAAACACAACTACTGGCATGTTTTTGATGAGGTAACAACATTATAACTCGGGTTAAAACTCACATGAGTAAATTTTGTGTAATATAAGATCTTTAACTCAAAATAACTAAGAAATTGTTTTTTTTGGTATTTTGTTGTATCTTTTCAATTCAGTAACTCAAAGTTCTGTTCATGGCTGTTACTGTGTTGTCTGTTAAAAAGCCCATATGATGCTATTTTCTCATCTATTTTGTAATGTTTCCTCATCAAAAACAAACCTGGAGTTGTGTTTTGTTTCATTCACCCACATTTAAGACACAAACCCTGCAGATTTTGGCTTATGCTTCCACCTTGTGATGCTTGTGATAATAGTGCTCCACTGTGTTTTTAAACGCTATACACCTTCAGTAGAATCATTTGGATGAGTTAAGCCCTGGAATTGCCAATCTCTACTGAACTAAAGTTAGTTGAGTAGAGATTGATTCAGCAGAGAGAAGCAAAGTTAATTTGAGCTTTGGAGACAGATTAATAATAAAGTGTTACTCAAACATGTCTGAATGGAACAAAACACAACTCCAGGCCTGTTTTTGATGGGGTAACAACTTAAAGCTTAAATCAGATCAATAAGAGTACATTTTGTGTAATATAGGGCCTTTAATATGAATTTTACCAACCTTGCAGTGTGTTAATGTTGGTGCTACTCAGTGAAAGTGGAACTTCCACAAAATGATATAGAACCTCCATAAAATTGTACAATGTACCATAGGCCCGGGCTTTTTGCGGTTGCCCCAAAAGTGCCAAACTTCACACAACGCCCCATTCATTATCTATGGAGAATTATCCAAGTCTCTATCTTAAATTATTTTCTTGTATAGCGTTGTTAGATTTTGTAAATTTAGAATATTTTAAAACTTTTAACCATGCATACTGTTGTCTCCTCATCAAAAACATACCTGCATTTGTATTTTGTTTTATTCACACCTGTTCCATCTTATTTGAGCTCAGAAATGCTCATGTTCACATTTCACATTCGGCCCAATTTGTGATGTCAAAGATAAAATTCTTGCCCATAAACTGTCACCAGTCTCATTCTGCGGTCAAATTGTGTTGACAGCAAACACATAGTTCTATTAGCATAGCATTTATGGAGAAAAAGTCTTCATTTGTTTACTTTGGCATCTTGAATACAGGAAAATAAAGATTAGTCAATGGTGAATGAATCACTCTAAAGACAATTTCAGAGGGTAGATGAGAAGGAAACAACTATAACATGGTTGAAAGCTCTGAAAAGTCAGTTTAGCAGAATATGTCTCCTTAAACTTTGTAACATGCTATCTCTAAGCCGTTGTCCGTATTTAAGTGCAATATAGATTCCCTGTGAAGAATGAATGGGACGGAAATTAATGATCTGTGTCACTCCCCAATTTGAGTCAGAGCCGAAGTTGTGTCAAAATTCAATATGTGCATGCCCAGATACTTTTGGACAAGCACACAAATACACAGACAAACTATATGTAATATGCTGTCTATTTGTATTATTCTTTATAATTAATATATTTATATATTCTTATTTTCAGTAAAATATGAGCTCAACGTTTGTGTTAACACAACATTTCACTGCTAAAAAGATCAAGCAAACAAAAGAGTGCAGAGAAACATCATAGCCAACTGATTTGAGTTTAATATTGAATGTGTTTTGTGATACAGGATTTTACCAGTGTTTTTCTAAAAATAAATGTTGTGAAACTTTCTTCGCAAACTATTTAACTTAATGAAGGCGAACTAAGGTTTCAAATAACAGATAACATTTTTAACTATTTCTGGTGAGTAAGATAATGAAAATATTGTCAAGCTAATGACTGGCGTGACTGACGCAAATGACTCAAATTGCAGAATAACAATCTACACTTTTGAGCCAAGCGGAACTAGCTGGACGATATCATGAAAAGGGCCTATACATGGAATTGCTAATATACCTATGTATAAAGCTACATTTTTGCTAACTTATCAAATACAATGCCTGGCCAAAAAAAATGTCGCCACCAAAAAAAAAGGTCACACAATAATATTTGGTTGTTCCGTCTTTAGCTTTGATTACATCACACATTCGCTGAGGCATTGTTTCGATAAGCTTCTGCAATGTCACAAGATTTATTTCCATCCAGTGTTGCATTAATTTTTCACCTGTTGCATTGATGATGTTAGAGTCTGACGCTGCACAAAACCTTCTCCAGCACATCCCAAAGATTCTCAATGGGGTTAAGGTCTGGACTCTGTGGTGGACAATCCATGTGTGAAAATGATGTCTCATGCTCCTGAACCACTCTGTCACATTTTGAGTGCGATGAATCCTGGCATTGTCATCTTGGAATATGCCCATGTAATCAGGGAAGAAAAAATCCATGAATAGAATAACCTGGTCATTCAGTATATTCAGGTGTCAGCTGACCTCATTCTTTGAGCACAGACTGTTGCTGAACCTAGACCTGACCAACTGCAGGAGGCTCATACTTATTTGCTTCGTTAAATCCAGGTGGTGACTTTTTTTTTTTTTTTTTTTTGGCCAGGCAGTGTATTAACCCTGGCTAAAAAGATCAACATCTAAATGGAGGAAGCTCATCCACTCCTTCCGTACACTGTGCCCTGTCGGCTGTGCTGCTTGAAATATCAGTATTAAGCTAAAGATGTTCAAATTCTAAAATACATTCTAGTACTTGCCTTATCAGATTTTCATGCCCGAGGTTTGTGTAGATGTGAAGGACATATCATTGTTATGAACCTGCTAAGGGCTGGACACTGTGGAGTGTATACAGATATTCTATTTTGGTGTTTGCTGTATTTTTGAAGCTGTAATTCTTTATAATACTTTAATTAACCTTAATAAAGCATGAACAAAGTTTTAAAGCCAAAATATAGACTAAAGTAAAAACATATTTGAATTTTTCAGTTTTGTTTATTGCACCAAAAAAATCAAATAAAATAACTTATTCTGAGTGGGCTTACATCTCCATAAACCTGACTCTTCTTTGGCCTGATGGACAGTCTCCTGCTTGTTTCCATGGAAATTTTGTTCCCTTGGCTATGATCTTCCACATTATGGCATAAAACATATCTATATATAGAGAGAATGTTCTGAAGTATGGTTTTAACTTTCTATTTCCATGGAATCATACAGGTGACATGCCACCTCCAGAAACGTATATACTGTACCTTTAAGAATAATTCAGGCTTAGTAACTACTTAATTAATTTTCTCTCCCCTTAATTAAGTAGTTCTTGAGCCTTGAGCCTCGTGCTTTATTAAGTGTAGTTATAATTAAGTGGTACCCAGTTGCATGTTTACTTGTTAACTGGATTGCATGAACTACTGTCCTCACTGTTTGAATTATTATTATTATTATTATTATTATTATTATTATTATTATTATTACTATTATTATTTTATATAATTTTTACATTATTTAAATATACGCAAGCTGAGGACAAATTGGCATTAGAGATTGAAGAAATATCAGTACTAATATCAGTACTAGTGAACTTTATTATATTTATTTATATTGGACTAATTTTTATTTCTACATATTATTTTTTTACTTAAGGGGAAAAATGAATTTGTGAACTTAACTACAACTTCACTTCAATTTGTTGGCCTTGCCACGGTAAAAATCAGGTACAGCGCCTTTCATTGCTGCTAAAATTACATATAAAAATAACTAGTAACTTGCACTTGCAACTTTTCCCATTAAAAGCCCTCTGCCATGGAAATGGTATTGCTTTATGTAGAATGCTCCACACTATGGCATTAAACCCTTTACATTTATTCAACTACAGGTGTTTAATTGCTAACCTTGAAAAACATGCATTCTTAATATAAGTGGGGTCTCCTCTCCATAGATTTGACTGCAACTTGGAACTTGGCCCAGTCGTGTCCTCTGCTTGTCACCATGGAATCAAGCAGGTCAAGCCAAATTTGACAGCAGTATTTTCACTTATATATGAGTTCATTTTAGCCATTGTACCTGGCTAAAATGTTTTTAGTATTGATACTTTGCAGCTGATCGTCATCAACCTTCTCTGGGGCTGTGATGCTAACTGGAGGCCCTGCTTGGTCTGAAGCTCTGTTACTCAAGTTAGACTTTACGCAGAGCTTTATTTTAACACAATTTTACCCTAAAGGACTGATTTAGCTTATTTGAGCTGTTAACCAAGTCCCTCACTGGCCGTGTCTGAATTCACCAAAGTGCCCTGAGATGCACCATTTAAAGTGTGCATCGAAGGGCAGTTACATAACTTCCAGCGCAACAAGGGCTGTTGCATTTCAATACACCTGACAAATGTGCTCTGCATTTCCACAGAAATCGGCCATAACTGAAGCATGAATCCATGCACACTTCACACATTGCTATATTCAATCATGCACCGCACCTATGCAAAAAAGAGAAGAAAAACGCCATACACATTCAAATGTTCGTACTGGTTTACTGGAGGGTCCTTCTTCTAATCCGCATGGCATCTTTATAAGGCCCACGCTGGTTTGCATAGCATCTTCATGAGTTCCCGCACATTCCATAGGTCTGTACCCCCTGGTGGGCACGTGCCATTTACCTTAGCGTTAGTAAATCAAGATGCCAGTCTGATGTAGAGCTGCACTGCTAGAAAATATCTTACAATAATAAGATGAAATGAACTGGCACGGCATAGAAGGTAAACAGCGTCCTCTACTGGTACGGAAGTAGTTTAGCCACAGATCAAATTAAACCTGGCCCTAATACCGAATGGTTAAACTGCAATATTCAACTTTTCAGACTCTGAATGTAAAAATGATATTGTCACCTCTGTCACTGTTATTACATTTTAACAAGGCATATTTTGTTATGAAGTTATGAAGTAGCTATAATTGGGAAAAATCACCTATAACGTTATATTTGCCTATTGATATTTAAAGGGAAACATTAATTCCTTACTCCATTCAATCTAAACAGAAATAAACGGCTGTGATGATGATACGTGCAAAGACAGCTGTGGAAGTACAGTCCGTGGTGCAGGCCTGTCCCATTTCGGCAAGATGGTGGCTACACTGGGGATTACACATTTTCACCCTGGTACTTCGAAGGGTACTTTAGAATGATGCATTTGGCGAATTGACACGGCCTCAGATAACATTAGTCACAAGCTAACTAGCATTAGCCAACAATTTTTCAGTTAATCTCTCACCTTTTTTGTTGAAAATCAAACACCTAAACAGGACCATGAACACATGTATTGGTCACAGGCTCTGGAAAATGTGATGTTTAAATGCATTTTGTATTTTTCTTGAGTTTTCAGATTTAAAACTAATTTGGCTGTGTTTGCTCATGTGTGCATTGTGTCACCATGATAACTGCTGAACACCTGCGCTGTTTCGCCTTCCCTTTCTGTATCTCCTAAAGAAGGAGCAGCCTGCTGTCACCTGGCAGACTTCAGTTCACATGTCAGGACTTGTGATTGTGAGTCTTACAAGTGTGACGCATCAATGTAATGCTGATACAATGACTCACAGAAACAATCAAAAATAAAACAAGAAACAAAATATAATGTTTCCTCCTCAAAAACATACTTGGAGTTGTGTTTTGTTTCATTCACTCATGTTTAACCTGCAAATCCTGTATATTTAGACAGGGGGTCCTGAGCTGCTCTCTCAATGGTGTTGATACATTCACTTATGAAGTGGCTGTTTAACTTTTCCAGTGTAACGCTCACTGGACTCTTCACTACACTGAATGGAGTAGACCACATTACTTTGTTTATGGCTCACGGTTTTGTCCTTTGGGTGAACCAGTCTTAAAGTGTTTGTAGGTTTGAAATAGACTGGAACCTCATACTGTCTGAAAATTCTCAGACACACTCACTTTGCAAGGACATAGTTACACCTTTCTTTCTTAGATCTATTGAAGGCCCACTTTGGATATCTACACACAGAGAGGGCTTTCTCCACGTGTTGTTCCTCCTTCACTTTTCCCTCTGTGTTTGTGGGCGAACCTCTGTGTTGTAGAGTACAGATAAAACCGAGTTTGTGCTGCAGTGCATGGTGTGAATCAAACAGCAGGTATTGGTCAGTGTGTGTGTGGGCTTCCTGAAGACTTCTACCTGGAGACACTGGTTCTCTCCTATAGTTACTGCACAATCTAAGAAGGCCAGTTTGTTCTACTTGGCCTCTTACCATGTGAACTTGTGATCCACAGTATTAATATGTGCAGTAAAGGGTTCCAGATCTTGAATTTAGATTTTAGTCCAGTTGGCATCCACTTATCAGTACTAATGCGTGGGTGGAGTGCCTGAAAATGAGGCCAAAAAGGTAGCTGTTAACTTGAAAACTATCGCTTCATGACATCACAAAGGAGGACAGTGCATTTTGAGCTTTGGAGATGTAGACAAATGATAAAAGATTACTCAAACATGTGTGAAAGAAACAAAACATAACTCTGTTTTTGATGAGGTAACAGTATTTTAATATGGCTTAAAGCTCACAAGAGTCAATTTTATGTATTGTAGACTGGAAGTACAAAAAGATCTAGAAGATGAACCAAAGATGACGTTGCGTTATTTTCAGTGGCCTGATCTCCATCCATTTTCCATTTTCTTCTGCTTTATCCTGGGTCGCGGAGGCAGCAGTTTCAGCAGGGAGGGCCAGACATCCCTCTCCACACTCACTTGCCCCAGCTCTCCTGGGAGGATCCCAAGGCATTTCCAGGCCAGCCAAGAGACATAGTCCCTCCAGCGTGTCCTGGGTCTTCCCCAGGGCCTCCTACCAGTGGGACGAGCCTGGAACACCTCCCTAGGGAGGTATCCAAGAGACATCCGGAATAGATGCCCGAGCCACCTCAACTGGCTCCTCTTGATGTAGAGGAGCAGTGGCTCTACTCCATGTTTCACCCTATCTCTAAGGGAGTGCCCAGCCACCCTGCGGAGGAAACTCATTTCGACTGCTTGTATCAGCGATCTTGTCCTTTCGGTCATTACCCAGAGCTCATGACCATAGGTGAGGGTAGGAACGTAGATTGACCGGTAAATCGAGAGCTTTGCCTTTCGACTCAGCTCCTTCTTTACCACAACAGACTGATACAGCGTCCACATCAACTGCAGACACTGCATTGATTCGCCTGTCAATTTCACGCTTCATCTGTCCCTCACTCGTGAACAAGACCCAAAGATACTTGAACTCCTCCACACTGCTAAAGCGGAGCTAGCGCGGGCTCAGATAGGGGCTAGGCTAAATCTTACAAAGCTAACTTTTAGGAGATTTGAGGATTAAAAAATTCTAAAATTCTCTGACATTTGTGAGAGATGCGGATGCCCTTCAGCCAAACACAAGCAGTTTGAATTCACAGAAAATGCATTGTGTTCTGGGCCAGAGCTCCCAGGAGCTGCAGTACCTGGTGCAGCCAGGTACTGCAGCTGGAGGGGAAGTGTCTTATCCAGTCCTTCTTATAGAGCTATGTATGGACTTAGCGCTACTTCCTGTGTTTTTTTTTACTTTGCTTCTCAACTTTTTTCCACAAATTGCCACTCTCAGAATGGGCCCTCTCAGAAGAAAACTAACATGTGCTTCTAGCAAAAAAAAAGGAAAAAAAAGAGATGTCTCTCAAATGCAACACATGCTAAAACTGGTTTATTCAAAATGTGAGTGACTCAGACACAACCTTGATTTTTTATTATTATTTTTTTTACTTTATTTGGATATGCAGGTGTTTTAATAACATAAAATCAAAACTAGTGCAGCTCAAAAAAATATCTTTCACTTGTTCTTTGCATTTGTTCTGATATGCAATTGTCAAAAGACTCAGGTCTAAACAGCAAATAGACTAGTTTTCAAAATACACATTGTGGCCACATGTCTTTATTGTGCATGTACTTCTATGTTTGTTCTGTTTTATGACAATGAATACATGATTTTAATGGAAACAACAATGCCTCTGTCTTTACTGTTACTATGGAACATTTCAGTAGGCCTATCCATGTTAAAGGTGCTACCAACATGTGACACAGGAGAGGCGAGTGGGTTCATCAAACTGTAATGAAAGTGAAATGGTAAATAGCAATAGCCTGTAATGTAGCATACAGGATGATTCACTGACTGCACCTTCCTAGCACCAGAAAAGCAGGTATATATAGTTTCATATGTCCTCCTGGAATGTTACTGTCAAAAATGGATTGCTGCTGGCTGTTAAGTAATGGTACATTCAGAACAAACACAAGTTGGGCATTCAACCTCTACAGTGATACATGTCTATCAGTCATTAAAGACCCAACAGTTTTTTGTAGGAACTGGTTGCCCAAAAGAGAATAAAAGACTAAATGTATAGTCTCTTTCATAATTAAATATAGGCCTACTTGTCTTTTAGCATATTTTTAAGTGAGTTTGCTTAAGACAAGCTAAAAATAATGAATGTGTAAGTTACTTGCAATTACTAGCATGCGTCCTTATTGTGGGCTTGCATCTCCACAAACCTGGCCTGGAGCAGCCAACACAGCAAAACTTTTCTTCTGCTCCTTGTGTGAAAAATCTTTGCCCTGCAGTGCCTTTGGGGCCCCCCAGGGGGCCCAGGACCCCACTTTTGGAATCACTGGACTAAGGCATAAAACTAGCCTCTGCATGTAGAATGTTCCGAAGGACAGCCCATTTTCATAAAGTTACACAAGTTTACTTTGAAACAACATAATAATATAGGCCCTGAAATAGGCTTTAATACACAGACCAATACAAAATGTTGATTTATGTTTGATTTGCTTTTAACTTGTCTCTTTACACAACGAAATGATTACGTTGTTACTGTTTTATTTTTGTAACGCAGTCACTTTGTTCATTGCTTAATACTGAGACATAATATCGTAACAACAGAGACCCGCCTCCGTCGTGTCGCTTTTATTTTGACACGCGCTAATCCCACCGCTTCAACTCCCTCGGACCCTCCTCTCTGTCCCGGGACGACGTGGAGTCAGCTGGACCCTGGAGGAGGTGGAACCGCTGCCTTATCAACACTTTTAGTGGGAGGGAAGACCCGAGAGCAGGCGGTCCGACAGAGAAAAGTCTCCACTAGCTCCGGAAAGTCAGCCAGTGCAGGTTCACTTCAGCGGAAGCTCAGCTCCGGGCCGTGCAGCAGGTGCCAGCGGCGGCATACACACTCAGCTCAGCTCGGACAAGAAGAACCAAGTTCTGAGATTAAAAAAACAAAAAAACAAACTAACACAACCATGTCGAATCTCAGACCTAGGCGATGTGTGCTGGAAAAGTGCCCCGATGGGTACGGCTTCCACCTTCACGGAGAGAAGGGGAAGACGGGCCAGTTCATCCGCCTGGTGGAGCCCAACACCCCCGCCGAGGCCGCCGGACTCCGGGCGGGGGACCGGCTGGCCTTCGTCAACGGGGAGAGCGTGGAGGGGGAGAGCCATGCCCAGGTGGTGGCCCGGATCAGAGCGAGCCCGGTGCATCTGGAGCTCATCGTGGTGGACCAGGAGACGCTAGAGCTGCTCAAGAGGCACAACCTGCAGTGCCAGAAGGAGTACGTGACCGAGGGGATCCCCATACCGGGCAGCAGCAGCGGCGGCGGGGACAGCGACGCGGAGGGGCCCGAGACGCGCAGCAGCGCCAACGGGAGCCGCAGGGGGTCCAGCCCGGAGCCGCTGCAGGAGAACGGGGGGAGTGTGTCACAGAGGTCCAGTGTGTCCAAGGTAAAGCCACAGGACAACAACACTGTAGGAACGTAGTGACAGGCAAAATGTTCCATAGTTTAGTTTTATTTCTTAAATTTATATTCGTGGTTATCTTAAGTGGGTAGTAGGCCTACCCACTTATATTTACTTGAGTAACTTTTTAAAGAAAGAGTACTTTGCTAACAGCATAACCTACTTGAGTTAATATTGTCAACATAAAGCTTTTGTCACTTGTAGACTCACAGTGGGAGTAGGAACTGTGAGTCTACAAGTGACAAAAGCTTTATGTTGACAATATTAAATAATGTGAACATTTGTTTCTTGCACCGCTCCCTCAGATATGATTGAGTTTGTCTCATTTTTGTGTCTGTCTCTTGAAAATACCAGATTTTATGCAGTATTTAGAGTTTTGTCCAAACAATTACATTAACTTTAAACCTAAATTATAATTCAAATATTTGTGTCCACACAGTTACTTTTTAAGTTACTCTTACTTGAGTAGTACTTTTTTTGTTTTTTTTTGTCTTACTTGAGTAGTTTCTTGAACCATAACCATGTACTTTTACCAGAGTAATAATATTCTAAAGTAATAATCTTACTTGAGTACAATTTTTGGCTACTCTACCACCTCTAAACCAAAGTAACGACACATGGTGTTCACATTAACATAGCAATAGGTAAAATGTTCTATATTTTAGTTTACTTTCAAAGTCAATGTTGATATTAAGGAATGGACTCAATACTCAATACCGATTCTGATACCACAATGATAATATATAGTATCTGATTTCCATATTTTTTACAATCCCACTTCACAATAAGAACACATGTTTTTCAATGATTTTCTCAAGAAATACAGAGAACTGGAATTTAGATAGATCGATAGATAGATAGATGGATTGATTGATTGATTGATAAGTTAATGCCAAACTGTGGAACATTCCAGGCAAAGCAAAACATCTTCATGGAGACTCTGGAGAAAAGTTACATAGTGCGCCTTTAAACAGCCCACATTAAGCTGTTTTCTGATCTATGTTCTAATGTTGTTTCCTCATCAAAGTTGTGTTTTGTTTCATTCACACATGTTTAACAGACAAACCCATCTTATTTAGAGTTCTTTTCTTAAACTGAAAACACTCTGTTCCAACTTGTGATGTCATGGAAGTGCTTCACTGTGTTTTTAAACTCCATACACCTTCACAAGAATCATTTGGATGATTTCAACCCTGGAATTGCCAATCTCTGCTAAACTTACATTTCCATGGAGATTAAAAGGTTTCACATAAACTAAAAAGTTCCATCATGTCCCTTTAAATCATACCAGTGACTAATATTTAACTGATCTATTTATTTTTAACTTGTGTTTTATTGTCCCTGAGTACATTTATTACAGCATTTATGGATGATTAGTACTGTAATATTTATTGGAGCTGAAGCAACTGAATCATTTCCCTCGAGGATCAATAACGTACTTTCAGTCAGATAACCAGTGAGTAACAGTACATACATTGTAGTGATTAACAACTTACATAGTCTTTTTTTATTTTATTTTTACATGAATAGGTGCATAATTACGTTGTGGCGGTAAGTTGATGACTGACTGATATACATTCCAAACCTGGCATAAATTCAAATGTCATTGGTTATATTATACTGCACATTTTGGGGGATTTTTTTTGAAAAAATAAATAAATAAAAATTGGATCGCATCTCAAAAGATTTCTTAGATTATGTCATATGATCATTTTTCATTTAGTACTAACATGTGAAACTTTACTTGCGTGTGGTAATAGTGCCAAACTAAATATTCATAAAGTTATTTGGCGCTTCCAGTGTTTAGATTGATAATTTCATTTATTGGTTTATTAGGACAGTGTACAATTACATTAAGCACAGTGGCAGATATGTTTGTACCAGATTGTAGCTCATAGCTAATTTCCATCTGTAGTCCTGTCTTTGTCAATTACGGTATAAGTCTGTGTAAAGTCATAGAAAAGCCGTTCAGAGCCTCTATGTCTGCACTGACTGCCCTGGGTGACATTATTTGGCAAAAAACAACACATTTCACTCAACATTTGCAAATCATTTTTGCGTATATAAAACGCAAAGTAGAAAGGCTAAACACACAGTGCAATACAATATGGGTTGGGTGTAACGTAATTACTAATTCTTGCTGCTATTAAATTACCCTACAATTTTAACACATCACTGTGAAAATGCATAGTAAGTATTTGTGTAATTGGTATGGTATGCTTTTATTTGAAACAGGGACAGTGCACAACATTACATTGACCTTAAAAAAAAAAAAGGAGAGATGTTTGGTGCCAGGTTATAGCATAAATGCTAATTTCCACCTGTAGTCCCTGGACAGGCTGATGTTTAGTAAATAAGTTTGGTGTATTAAATTAAATTAGACTTACTAACAAACAAATCACAGATACAATCAGTGTAGTTGTTACACAATTCTATAGTTTGTGTGATTCCATTTGAGACACTTTAAACAACTTAATTATTGTTTCCCTAATCTAGGCTAACTAAGTTGCTTTCTTGAGACAGTAACTAAGTATTGTAATATATTACATTTTAACAAGTTACTGGCAACATATACGTTGGCATAAACTGATGTCCAACAAAAAAGCTGTAATGGCCTGCATTACTATTCAGGCGACAGAGACACATTGTAGCTCAATTTAATGTTGTTTTTTCCACAATTCTTTGTAATTTGTTTTTGCATGTTAAAAAGAAAGAATGAAAAAAAAAAACAGAACAAAAAACTGAGGAATTTTGTTTAAATTAATGAAGAATTAAACGCCCATGCTTCAGTTTTCATAGCGTGCAGGCTCATTAGTTAGCTGTTAGCATGTTAGCTTCATAGTCCGTTAGCTGCTGATCCTTCCAAAGGCAAACATTCCTTATGATTCCAGTATGTGTGAGTGGAGTTCCCATTCTGGTCGGACTGGTTGAACAAGGCATCGGAACACAGTCACTACCATCGGGAAAATTTTCTGGCATGTTTCCAAACTGTCATATGGTGTCTGAGAACTTAAGCTGGAATAGTTTTTGCATCACTGAGCGGTGCAAAGTCTGAGGAGATTCAAGACGTTGTGTAACAATGGAATTATAAGGTATTGTTGAGGGTCAGTGGAGGTAAAAGCAAATAAGCAGCACAATATCAAGTTATTGTTATAGCAATTTGAAAATGTAGTTTGAGCTTCTGTCATTTCCCATCATCAGTGATTAGCTTGTGTCTCTTTAAGGGAGAGGTCTGCAGCCAATCTTCTGTCAGTAGACAAAAAAAACAAAAAAAAAAAGCCAAACAAGTCCTTAGACTGTATAGATGAACATAGTTAGCCTGTTAGCCACTGTATTACCCCTCTCTCTGTAGCTGCTGTCAGGCTTGTCATTGTGACAATACAATATTTGTATTAACCTGCTCTACATGATCCTGACATTTTTATTTCACTATTCTGTCACTAAATCAAGATATGAACATTAATAATAGACCAATCAGGTGCCTTCTTTCCCAAAAATCCCTCCCACTAGCGTTAGCAACAGGTTTGATTGACAGCTATCTTACCTTATTGCTATGCGCCTCCCCCCAGGCAAACCAGCGGTGCAAGAGGGGCGTGGAGCTACCTTCAACAACCTCACTCCTGATTGGCCCTTTGGTTGCTATAAAAGATTAACTCAGATTTTCAAATATGAAACAGTGGTCCAAATTCGCCTCCATAACTGCTAGCCTTGAGCTTCATTTGGCTGGAGTTGAACAGTATTACTCAGACAGGTATTAACATTTTCTTACATTTCTCTCTTGTTTAAACACTCTAAAAGTTCAAACCTTCGTCGATAAAAAAAATAAAAAAAAATAAAAATAATAATAAGCACAGTATTATAGAACAAAACCAAATACTATACTGTACCATAAATAAAAATGACAGCTTTTAGAAATACTGTAGAAAATTAAATTTCAGTGATCAATCTACGAGGTTGGACACGTAAGAAATGATTAATAGTGACTCAGGTGTATTTCACAGTTCCTCTGACCGCGCCTCTTCATCCTGGCGTTGCTGTAATGTCTCATAATGTTCTTTTTCCTGCAGTCGCTGATCCACAAAGCTAAAGCAAACTCCATCCACACAATGGTCTTGTTGCAGTTACAACCCTTTTTGCTCTTTGTTCAGACTTCTTGCTGCTGTTGTCCTTCTGTTATTTTCCTCCTTCTTTGAACCAAAGATTAATTTATTCTATAATGGCGCCCCCTACAGCCACGTAACGTCTACTTTCCCTCAGCATATTCAGAAGTCCAACTTTTTCTGCGATGGTTAGCATCTTCCTCAGCCTTTTGAGCGAGTACACAGGTGACTTTGTTTCATCCACATTGTGGGTTTTGTCAGGGAGAAAACTTGCAAACATACAGCACTTCAGAGTCACACTGCGATCCAACATGTAAATTTGTCAAGCTGAATGTATTCTGTACTGTACTGGAGACACAGCACGTCCTTTAGCCAATCAGGACGCAGAACACAATGCACATCCATACACTGTAAAAAAAGCATGCAAAATTGCGGAAAAAAAAAATCTGCGAAACAGCGAGACCGCAAAATTTGAACCGCGATATAGCGAGGGACCACTGTACGTGTCTAAGGTTCAGACTTTGGAGAAATATTTTTTTGTGGTAAATAGCAAAGATTTAAAACTAAAATTAGTATTGAAAGGCATTTGTATTTGTAAGACAAACTAGAATTTAATCAAAAATGGTCATTGTCCAATAGGGTTTTTTGTCTTTTTCTTTAGTAACATGACAGATATCATGCTCTAAAAATGGCTGTCTGTGACTATACAAGTACTTAACTTTATAATTTACCTCATAATATGATGCAGGGATATTCCTATGTATAAAGATTTGAAGTGTTATTTACCATGGTCTATTTGCATTAGTTAGTTCCTTCTGTTTTTGGTGCTAGCGCTTTAGCTGCGAGGGAATTGGCTGGTTTTAAAATAGTCTACAGATTACTGTTAATTTAAACTGCTATGGCTCAAGAGTTTGTTCAGGGTGAAAGTTTTAAAACAGTGCTTCTGTGTGATATTTTGTATGAGTGATGATTAGACATATTTGTATATTGTTCACATAATCCTTTAATCAAACTGCAGTCTCATACGACTGCACTTGTAAACAAAGCAAAGTATTGTGCTAGTTCCCTCTAGAAGCTAAATGCTGCATCCTTAATTGATTTATGTAAAAAAATATGAATTATGATGTGGATGAGAACAATCCTCACTGTTTGAAAGGGAAGTTTATGTTAGACGTAGGCAGCTCTGTGCATCTTTAAAACTTTTGTGTGATGTGGCTATACACCTCCAGATGCATTCCTCCTGATAGACACCCCAGCTCACCCAGACAAAAGCCTCTTTGACACTAGTCCATAATGTGACCGTCTGCTCATCCCCACGGCAACTGTGGCACTACTCGTTCCTGTACATCTGATTCAAGTATCATGTCTGGACTCCCCTCCTGCCCCTATCCCTTGGTAGGGGCCCCCGCTGAGAGTTGTCGCTGGTCTCCATAGTGACCTTCACTTCCAGAAAGGGGCTTTGTGCAAGCTGTTTGCCCTGCGACGGAGGCTCAGTGCTGGGGAGGAAAGCAGAGACAGCTCTCACGGCTCACTGGGGGGGCTGTACTGGCCCGAAAAACCATCGGCGGGGAAGCAAATTTTCTGACTTCAACAGGTTTAAAGACCTGGATGAAGTGAAGAGGAGTCACTTCTAAGCTAATACTGTATATTTGGTACAGTGGTAAGTGCTTCAGCCTCACAAAAAACAGTCTCTGGGATCGACTCCTGGGTGGGGCCTTTCTGTGTGGAGTTTGCATGTTCTCCTCGTGTGTTGCCAAAATATTATGGGCTGTTCCTATATTGAATTACAAGCTCTTCTAAATACATTGTGTAAGCTGCAATAGCTTGCTAAAAAGGAAGTGAATATGAAAGCAATGAATGAAGTTGACCATGGCATTAAACCATGGAAGTGTAATAAGATCTGGAAGATAAACCAAAGATGGGGTTATGTTGTTTGCAATGGCCTGTGCACACTGGTCAATATGTTTTTCTTCTGCATTACTTCCTCAGTCTAGCGCCTTCCACCCGAGTGGCCTGAGAAACGTGCACCATGTGATCATCTGTGACCAATCAGGGCAATGGCAGCTAGAGCCGAGCTAGAAGAATCCCTACAAAATTCGTATGAGAAAGCTGTGGATGCCCTGTCAGGCTTAACACAGGTGGTTTGAATTCACAAAAATGCATAGTGCTTTATGGGAGAATTCTATCTGGGCTCAAGCTCCTATGAGCTGCAGTACCTGGAGTGGCCACCAATCAATCTCGTACTGGGAGAGAGGGAGAGAGAGGGGTCTCTTATCCAGGTCTGATTATAGATCCATGCATTAAACTTGCATGTTCAGCTCTTGCATTTACACTTTTCTCTACCTGCACAGTGCACCTTCATTCTCTTTTCAATAACAGCATTAAAAACCCCTCGGGGAATGTAGCACTTGTACACGACCGGAGCTTCCCCACAATATCACAGTGACGTGGATGATGAATCCTGTGATACACTCAGATGCTACACCCTGTTATTGGAGTTGACTGGTTATTACCCAACCCAAAAGCTTTTGAGATTTTAGCATAGCATTTCACTGACTCTCCTTTGTTAGGACGTTTTTCATGGATTCTGTTCTTCATGCTTTTGATTTTAACCACAAGAGCACAAACATGTTCTGAAGTGCATATTGTGATTCTTTTGTTAGTTGTATTTGCTCATATTTCAATCTTCTTCCACATGTCAAAGCTGTTGGACTTGATTCCTAAACAGAAACTGCTAATTGATCGTTATTGCATTGCTTGTCAGAAAAAAAAAAAATGCAATTATATATTATTTTTTTTCTAAAACTTTGCAGCCCTAATATAAAGTGAGTCCACTTAGAGCTGTAGTCTTCCAAGGACAGCACAGACTTTGCACCTCCATCACACTAGACCTTGAAGCCTCCCTCATAATGATTGATGCCTGTTTCACAATGTCTTATCACGCCTCATATAAGTCTGTCTACCTCATAAATTTTACAATTTATGCAAGAACTTATTTTCATAATCTTTTCTTGTAGCTTTTCTTATTTCCCAAAACATTTACTATGTTTACACCCAGAAAACTGCATAAGTGAGTCAGCAGCAATGATAAACTACAGTCCCTCTCCTCTTTCTAATTGTTTCATTGTTCTGGAGAGCTACATGAAAGTGAAAAAAGCTTCAGTATTTATCCCGTGGAGAGTAAATAACATGTCTGAAAATCAAATGCTCAAGGTAAATCTTATGTTTTTCTGCCAAAAGTGTGGTTATGTGTATGATAGCCATTTTTATTAGTAATTATAGCAGCAAAGTTGTAGTGCTAACGCTAATGTAGCAGCTAGACTCCTGACTCCCCTGAACGTCTCGTAGCCTCCTGTTTGCACCAGTTTGGTTCTTTGACTTGCTGTAGACTGGGACAAGAGTCGTGTTACACATTTTGGGGCAAAGACGGCTTTTGAGACAAGAATGTTGGAAAAATGGTAAAAGGAAAGCATGTTATATGTAATGGTGGTGATGAAAAGGAGAGTATGGAGAGGCTGAGGAGGCTGATGGCTCTGCTGCTGCGGTAGAGAGAGGATGGGTATGGCACAAAGCTGAAAGGTCCGGAGGGATGGAGAGAGTCCAGCACTAATAATACACGACTGACTGAAACATATTATATGATCCATGAAGCTCCTATACGTTTTTAAAGTCCACATACTTCCACCAAACTGATCACTCCTCGCTCTGTGATCACCACTGCACAGTTTAGCAACTTGGTTATGTCTCTCTTTCTCTCACACTCTCTCTCTCTCTCTCTCTCACTGTCACTCATTCTCTCCTCTCTTTCTCTCTCTCTCTCCCTCTTTCACACACTCTCTTTCACCCACACCCACACACCCTCTCTCACTCTGTCATTCTCTTTCTCACACACGCTCCCTTTTTCTCTCTCTCCCCCTCTCATTCTCTTTTTCTCTCTCACACATTCCCTCATTCTATCTCTCATTCAAATTTTCATTTTCTCTCTCTCCTCTCATTATCTTTCTCTCTCTCACAAACACTCCCTTCTCTTCCCTCTCATTCTCTCCCCTCTGTCTCACACACTCTTTCCCTCCTTTTGTGATTCACACTCTCTCATTCTCTCTCCCCTTTGCATTCTCTCCCTCTTTCACATGCTCTAACTCTTTCTCTGTTCTTTCTCTCTCTCCCTCCCTCTCTCTCCCTCCATCTCTTTCACTCTGTCTCTCTCATCATCGCTCTTTTCCCTAATCTAATCATAGTACTTTCTTTCCATGTGTCCTTATATCTGTGTAATCTCTCAGTCGTCCAGGTTGCAGGTCAGATCTGTGGAGAGGTGACCCCACTCACAAGGAGAGAGCTAGTTTGTCAAGGTATTTTTGAGCAATAAAAACACCCATAATCAATGAAAGGCTAGATAAATATATTAATGCCATACTGTGTAACATTCTTACTAAGGATTCTAACTAAACATCTTTATAAACACAAACAAGTGGCACAACCCGACGGAAGCGTTATATATTGCATTTTTCAAAGCACAGAGGAGTGTCATGGTTTATTGGTGGAAAGTATTGCTGGGCGCTGTTTTGTGGCGGTAGCACCTCATGGGTCACGGCACACGCCTCACTTCCAGTCGGAGGGGCAGACCTGATGAAACCACTTCCTGTTTCTGAGCTGTATTTGCTAAGGCCTGACTCACTGATAAGCACGCTATGTTCTGCATGTACTGCGGCTTTGCTTTATGGGTGATATTAGATAAGTACTGTACTATCATGGTTGGTGGTTGGAGTCAGTGGAGTTAGTGCGTACATAAACTAATATTATACAGGGAATCTAATCAGCTCTGGTATCTGCAGCCTGTGGATGAGTAAGTTGTATTGAGAGTTAAAGCCACACTATGTTACTGGTGGAGCATGTGCCGCCAATCAAAAGTTTGGACCAGGCCTGTCAAAAGTATTGAAAAATCAGATACTTCAATACTAACTAGTATCAAATTTAGATACTCATTTGAGCAGGTATCGCTGCTAAAAAGGTCACATTCACAGGACAGAAATGGACCTTTCCTGAAATCTATCTTTAGAATAATCTTGATCTGAATCTGAAGTATAAGACACATAAACTAGTATACACCCATGGACCACTGTGGAGCATACCTGGACCACTGAAGGATTATAAGACCACATCGTAATATAAAAGAAAGTACAACCATTTAATGATGAAACTGACATTCTGTTATTTCAAGAAGGAGTGTAATTATTTCACCGTGGTGTTTGAATCAGTAGTGAGTATCAAGTCTACCATTTCAGGAGACTTCATCATGAAGCTCATGAAAGCAAAGTGTTTGCAGCGTTGTCAACTAAACAAAGGGTGGATACTTTGGATTGGATTTGGAGTTATTTCACTTTTCTTTGCTACATACATTCCATACATCTTGTATCATATATATATATATATATATATATATATATATATATATATATATATATATATATATATATATATATATATATATATATATATATATATATATATATATATATATATATATATTAGTGTAAATGTTAGTGTAAATCAATCTCCATGGACACAAGCAGATTTGTAAAAAGGCAACACTTCTCACTGTAAGAATGCATGTTCTTCAACACCTGTAACCTAGATGTATAAGTTTAATGCCATACGGTGGAACATTAACTTAGATATATCTATATTGTGAAACATTCTAAAACAATAATATCTCCATGAGACAAGCAAGTGGCAGGCTCTCCACCAGAAAAGTTACATGGTGCACCATTAAAGCAGACCTATTCTGTAAGGCCATGTCATGGTTGTTTCCCCTCACATTTACTCACCCAGAGTTGTGTTTGAAGTGATTTATGCATGTTTGAGAACTCTGTAATCGCTTATTTTCAAGACGCAATTTTGACAATCAATTCCCAAACCCACTGCTCTGTACTTACTTCCATTTCCAATTTTCTTAATCTGCAATATGAGTAGGGTTCAGCAGCGTCACATAGTCATTCTGTTACAAATGAAAAAAAAAATCCGTACCTTGCTTGTGTGATGTACTGCTATCTATAGGAGGTGGTGGCGTTTACAGCGGCATAAGCTCCTTTTGGGCAGAAAGCAGGGGACTAGTGTATTTTATTAATTTGTTTTAGATGATTATTGCGAAAATATTAACATGTGCAAATTATAACATAGTGATCCACAGGTGTCATAGATTATAACTATATAGCAGACACAAGCACAATAAGTCTGCTTTAAAATAATATCAATGTCATTTGTTATTTTAAAATATGGTTTTACATATATGTGTTGTAATTGGCAAATGATAGAGAAAAAAATATTATGAGACTCCACAATATCACGTTGAAAAGCATACAGCAACATTTGCATAATATCATACATCCCTTATAGATAACAAAAGAGCTAAGTGTGTTTTACAGCAGTACCTAGTCCAAGGTCCTGAGATGGTTTGCAGCAGATAAAGGTGTGTTCAGCAGTAAACGCATTAACCTTTGGTACAGGCTCTGAGGACTGCTGCTGCTGCTCCTGAATCAGGCTAATCCTGTCACTTCCAACCATCCACCAAGGCCTGCTAGATAAACACCTCACCCAACTCCATCTACAGGCCCAAGAGAAATCTTTAAGGTCCTATATTATGCAAAATTTACTCTTCTGAGCTTTAAGCCATTTTAGAATGTTGTTACATCATCAAAAACATATCCAGAGTTTCATTCACACATTTGTGTAATCCTTTATTAGTAGTCTGTCTGCATCTCCAAAGCTCAAAATGCTGTGTTCCTCCTTGTGATGTTATGAAGTGGTAGTTTTCAAGTTACCGGTAATAGCTCCTTTTTACCTTTTGCTCAGTAGAGATTCCAGGGCTGAACTCATCCAAATGATTCTAGTGAAGGTGTATGGAGTTTAAAAACACAGTGTTGCCCTTTCTGTGTTACCCCATGATGTCACAAAGTGGAACACAGTGTTTTCCATTTGAGAGAACTCAGCCTTAATATGCAAGTCCAACTCCAAGTATGTTTGTGATTATAACATTATAACATAGATCAGATAACAGCATAATCCCAGTGCACAACACAGTGCCCCCTCTGTGTGTGTGTATGTGCTGCACAGACAGAGAGAGGAAAAGGCGAGTGAGTGACTGTTTTTGACAGATTCACATGCTAAAGGTAAAACAAACAAAAAAATCACAAATTACTGTGCATCAAAAATAACAGCACTACAGCTTACATCGGCACAAACATGTTTTGAAATGTGAGTCTCGTAATAGTTTGTCAGCTCATTTATTTTTGTTATAATATGAATATAAACATGAATCAAGTTGCAATTCCAATCTTACTACTTGTCAGAAAAATCACCATTAGTAAAAGCATGTGCAAGCTTTGACAGCTCCAATATCAATATTGGCTTTTGGTATCTGATGATACCTGATATTAACCGATCCATTGTAGTGACTGAAAAAGGCATTTTATTTCCAACACTGTTAGCCAGTAAGTAGTGTAATTATATCCAATAAAAGGTCCAACCAAGATACTGGCTGAACTGTTATCAGGAATTCATATTGAAAACCATTTTAATTTGCTTATAATCAGACTAAATAAAATTGAAGCGTGATAGGCCACTACAAGGATAGAATGTGAAACTCCTTTGTCCAATCACTTTATTGAGAGTAAAAATAAACACACTCATAATAGCCCTGACTGTTTGAGATACAGTGGTCCCTCATTTATCACGGGGGTTATGTTCTAAAAATAACCTGCAATGGGTGAAATCCGTAAAGTAGTCAGCTTTATTTTTTACAATTATTCTATATGTTTTGCAGCTATAAAATCCCTCACCACACACTTTATACACTTTTTTCACACAGGCATCAACATTTTCTCACATTTCTCTCTTGTTTAAACACTCTCATAGTTCAGACCTTTGTAGATGCCTTTTTCGGTGCAGAACATTTCATTGAGAAAGAAAACTTACAAACATACAGCACTTCAGAGTCACACTGCGATCGAACATTTATGTAAATTTGTCTGAACACATTCTGTACTGTACAGGAGACACGGCACGGAGGAGACTGATGGACAATGGTCTACAGTTCCTAAGCCAATCAGGACGCAGAACACAATGCACATTCATACGCTGTAAAAAGCATGTAAAATTGCATTAAAAAAGTCTTCAAAACAGTGAGACTGCAAAAGCTGATATAGTGAGGGACAACTGTACATAGTACTGAGTAGAATACACAGAGAACTCACAAGTAGTCAGCAATGGTATTTTTTTCAAAATATGGTGATGTAGGTGAATTCTTTTGTAATCTGATTATATGATTCTTAATGTACTTATGAGCTGTCCCTTTTATATCTTGTACTATCTGAGATTAATTGAATGGATAGCAAGAATGTTCTGTTTTAAGATCTTATCTTACACATACAGTCACAGCTTTTCTTGAACAAAACAATATGACAAAGATGGAGTCTTATTAGCGGAATAAGGCCCTGTCAGAATGAGCCACCACCATATGAACATCCCACTGTGTAAGTAGGACAACAGATAGCACTTTTTGATGCTATTAAAGTGCAGATGACAGGATTTCATGTTTTTCTAATAATGACTTGGTTTAGAGGTAAACATTTATCATACTTTTACATCAGTTAAGTGGCAGTTTGTGGAAGTAGTGCTGAGTTCTAAAATAGACTTTCTCTATGTCTGTTATCAATCCTGTAAATACCATCCAAAATGCTGAGACAATGTATGCATCTTTCAAACCATTTTAACAGTCATTTAATAAAATAAAGGTGTTGTTATTTATCTAATTATTTGTCTAATTATTGTGCATTAGATGAGCTTTGGCTATTGTTTACATTATAGTTGTTAGGTAACAGTTATGTCTAACTAGGACGTCAAATTAGAAACTTCACCAAAAAAAAAAAGAAAAAAAAAGAAAAAAAAAAACAACAACTATGTTTTAAACTCTATACACCTTTGCTAGAATCATATGGATAATTTCAACCCTGGAATTACTTATTTCTACTGAACTAAAGGTAAAAGGTAGCTGTTAACTTGAGAACTATTGCTTCATGACTTTGCAAGATGGAACAGAGCATTTTGAGCTGATGTAGACCTAAGGCAACTACTGTTGTGATTTTGGGCTTTATAAAAATAAACTTAATTGATTTGAATAGACAGGAATAATAATAAAGTGTTACTCAAACATGTGGGAATAAAACAAAACACAACTCTGGGTATGTTTTTGATTAGAGTCAATTTTGCGTAATATAGGACCTTTAAATATAATTATCTTTACTATAATTTTGTGAAATGCTTAATCTGCCATATGTACTGTAACTTGAACTCCAATGGGGTTTCAAATAGGATTCATCATATATTTTGTCCTTGTTTGTTTGCCTAAATTTCCTTTGAGCAAACAAAGAAGGCTTGTTGGGCTCCACATACAGTGTCATACAGTCTTCTTCTATAGAACACAATGGAGTGGACAGGTTGTGCTGTACTCTCCACAGGCTATTCAGAGCTGATTATATCCACAACAGAGGACACTCAGCCAGTGGTAGATCAGTCCAGACATCAGCCATGGTTTTAGAGACACATGCAACACTATCGCCCTGCAGCCCATTAGCAATACATGTATCAAATGAGAGATGTGTATCATGAGATTTTTAAAGGTCCTATTATTACATTAGTTTTAAAAGTCCTATATTATACAGATATACTCTTGTGAGCTTTAAAGCATGTTAGAATATTGTTATCTCAACAAAAACATACTTGGTGTTATGTTTGGTTTCATCCACACGTTTGAGTAATTCTGGATTATTAGTTTGTCTGCATCTCCAAAGCTCAAATGCTCTGTTCCACTTTGTGATGTCATGTAGTTGTATTCAAGTTAACGGCTACCTTTTACCATTAGTTTCAGGACTGAAATCATCCAGATGATTATAGCGAAGATGTATGGAGTTTAAAAACCCTGTGGAGCACTGCATTACCACATTACATCACAAGGTGGAACAGGGTGTTTTCAGATTGAGAGATGAACTCCTAAATAAGCAGGGTTTGTGTGTTAAACATGCGTGAATGAAACAAAGCATGACTCCAGGTATATTTGGGATGAGGAAACAACATTATAACAGATCAAAAAATTGTGTAATGTGGGCTCTTTAAGCAACAGCTAATCATTATAAATGACAGTTAGTCACTTATTAACCTGCTGACTACTGCAAAAAAGCCACATAAGCTTGGCTGAAAAGGTGACTTATTCATAGGATAGTACTGATATTAATTAAAGGCAGTGTGAACATGAAATTCCAATGCATTTTCTTATTGTCCATCATCAAAACATCAGTGTACATATAGACTCAAGGTACAAATATTGGGATATGTATCATATCGTGAGGCAATACACAGCCCTACTGCCCATATGATGATGTAATGATGAAGCAAATAAACCAATCTGTATTGTGACTAGGGCTGCATTAAATCACAATTTAATCAAAACTGAAATTTGACTTGGTGCAAATATTAAATTGCAAAGGCTGCAGTTATTTAGATAATAGGATGTCCTCGGCAAACATATTCTGAAATACATTGGATTCTTGTATTAGTTTGTCAGTTCATGTTTCAGTCTTCTCTAAAATATTGAAGAAGTTGTTTACACTGTGTGCTGTGAGCAGAATCCTATTTTTTAAACATAAATCCCAAATCCAGCCTAAAAAAACCCCCATCTTAACAATACTGTATAGTTAGGTCATGGGCTGAGCCGAGAAGCACAGTTGATATAAATACTAAATAATTAATTATAATTTTCCCAGTCAGTTATTCAATGCGTCAAAGAAAAAAATAATGATGGATATGTAAAATAGAGGTAATTGTGTGAAAAAATGCAGTACATTCTGATCCTTCCTTTAATATGGTTTTTATGGCTAAAAAAAGAATAAAAGTGTAGGCGAGCTGTACTGGTCTATACTGTGCTCAGTCGTTAAAGGGTTAAAGATTATTGGCCTGAAGAATGTTGGGATTTTATCGAAATCCAGCAATTATTTTATGAACAATTTATCTCATATTTGAATACATTTGGAAAAAAAGCTTAAGAATAAGACTGGCCCTCGAACTGATCCATGGTCCATTCCACATAGTTTCCCAAGCTATGAGTAACCAAATTAACAAGGTAATCACAAAACAACAACGCAGGACTTTGTAACCCATCTTTACTTTTATATCTGTCCAGATTATATCAAAGGTTGATTGCCCCTCCCATGCTATCAGCTATACAGATGAATGATCCACAGAGCGCTCTCCTACGGGCTCAGATAGTATCCTGATGTTTTCTGATCTGAGGGTGTGGCCCTGCAGGAGTGCTGAGTAAATGCACTGCTTGTGGAATCATTGACACAAACTGCTGATACATGGATATAGACCAATGAACATTTACTGTTTAACGACTGAGCCCCAAGGCATCATGGGTTGTAGCTGTGTTCTGTGTGGAAGTGGTTAAAGGGTCTTTACCCAATTTTTACTGCCTTTAAAAATGTGAAAAACAGAACTAGTCCAGTTTAAATGGTTTGCAGTGGTCCAAAGTTATTCCTTGCTTATTTTATGCATTCAGAGCATCCTAATTATTCATCACAAGTTTATAAACGCTTGTCACAACTCTCAGAGACCAGAGTGAAGTTTTGCTGGAATGGTTCAAATCCCACTCTCGACATAAAAACATCATTGGTTGAGCGGTCAGATCCACTGATCCATAGGTTGGCGGTGTGATTCTACCTCACACAGATAAATGCTGTCATTGTGTCCTTGGGCAAGACACTTAACCCACCTCGCCCTCAGTGTCTGCGTACACTGGTGTGTGAATGGGTGAGTGGTTCCTTGTTGTAAAGCGCTTTGAGTGCCTTGAAGGTGGAAAAGCGCTATTAAAAAATGTGACCATTTACCATTTACCATGGTAAAGCTAGCAACAACTAGCATGCTAACAGTGCACTGCCTGATTACCAGATAATAATGTGCATTTTTAATTAGATGCAGACGCAGGACACAGTGGACTTGTTTTGATCCCAAGAGCTGCTTATACAATATATCTGTTCTGGGGCAAGAAGCATTTTACTCACATACATGGCTTCTATAGTTCAGCACAGTCAGCAATTACGACTGTTTGCCATAAAAGTTTTTTGCTAGCTAGGCTCAATTTAAGGTCTTCCTGCACACATACAGTTTTTCTCTTAAAGCTACACTAAAATATGTCATCTCTTCATATACTAAAAAGTCCATTATTATTAGTAATTTAGTAATAATTTAGTCATTATTAGTCTTTTTGGCTTAGACTTTGTTAAAGGTGCACTATGTAACCTTTCTGGTGAGGGTGTCAGACAACTGTTTGTCTCCATAGATGTTGTATGACATTAATCTTTGAAAACAATGCAAAACCATGCATTCTCACTGCTAACATGATCACGTCAGTTAAATGTCAGTGTGGAACATTCCAGCCAAAGCAGTAGCATCTCCATGGAGTCAAGCATGTGGTATACCTTCTTCCAGAAAAAGTTACATAGAAAATCTTTAAGCTATTATGGTGTATAAAAAAGTGAAAAAAGACAAAGAGAAATATTTCAAATAACTTTAAATATTCATACTATGTTGGAATGTTCAGCAATTACCATAGTGAATGTGCAATAACTGCCAAATAGAAAAAAAATACAAAATGGATTTAAGTAACATATTTCAGGAGCCTGTGCTCTGTATGAAAAACTGTTGGCTAATGTTAGCTAGCTTGTGACTGTAATGCTATTTAGGGGAGGGGGATGTGCGTACCAGCACAAATCAGCTCATCTGTCATAGCCCCAACTAAGTCAGTTCTTTATGCTCAGATTAAAATCAAACTTGAATAACAGGAGTGCCTCTAGTTAGCTTCACTCCCCAAAAAATGTTGATGACATAAGCTGAAAGGTTTCAATAGTGTTCTTCTTGTGCTGCAGGAGGAGAAGAGTGGGCCGAGGCCTCGCTTGTGCCACCTGAAAAAGGGACCAGGTGGATACGGCTTCAACCTCCACAGTGACAAGTCCAGACCAGGCCAGTTCATCCGCGCTGTGGACGACGACTCTGCTGCTCAGAGGGCCGGGCTCAAACCCAATGACAAGATCATACAGGTAACACAATAGCCCTTTTCACATGGCTCCTGGCTGGTCCCGGTTCTCTCAAAAATGGATCTCCTCACTTCCTGGTCCAATGTGCTAAGTTTACGTGTGTGAAGTAGCCATGAGCTTTTGGCAGGCTTCTAATCTTTTTACAGGCCTCAAATATAAATAATTCTGCCTTCAGAAACAGAGGCCAAACCATCACCTAATATCTCTGTGCCTATGTTATGTACAGTATATAGCTGCTGTACTGTGGAGGAGTTGTCAGACATTTTTTTACTATAAAAATTATTAGGCGATTTTTAAATAGGCCTCTTTTGTATCTGGTAATTAATTTATTCCACTGGAGCAAAATTCACCATGGAATACTTTTTATTTATAAAGGCACAGTATTAATTGTGCAAATAAGATTATAAAAAATTAGAAGAATGGTATCGGGATGAGATCATATCGGGTGCACATATTAAAAAATCTGTATAGGATGGGGTGACAAAAAACTGGATTGAGACATCCCTAATTCAATTGCTATAAGAAATTAGCTGAGTTGCTCTAAAAGAAATCAATATTTAAATATCAGGCAGCAGACAGCAAGTTAAGGATGGATAATAACAGATAGTGTTTATTATGATGTAAATACTTCACCAGACTTCTGTGTATAAAAGTAGGTATTGCACAGAACAGTATGTTTTGCATAGAAAAACAATTGACTTGTCATTAGATATATTTTAATACATTTTTCTATGTTCTGTTTTAAGATTAAATTCTGATGAAAGCGAGTCAGGGAAGAGGTCAGATATTTTCTTAGGTTATACTGTTCAGCATTAGTTCTGGCACAGTTTTTATCAGAGACCTAAAAACACACTTATCCACTCACACCGCCTGCTCCACTCCCACGGGTCTCACCGCACCTCAGAAGAATGCTGGGAATTCTGGAGGAATCCTTTGCTGGGAAGAGGAAGTGGTTCCTATTGACAGTGAAACAGACCACAACAGAGAGATTAACCAACATACATAGAAAAGTATGAGTGCCCCTGTCCTTAGACCCTTATTCTCGGCAAAGAAAAACCCCCAAAAACAAACAGTGGGACAAAGAGAAACCTTGAGGAGAACCACAGTGAAGCAGAGATTCTCGCCCATGGATGAGCAGGCTGCAGATGTGTCCAGGACTGACATGCATTGCAGATATAGTTCAGATTAATGTCCATCTTGGCACGCTCCCACTGATGCGATGGGCCAGGCAGCTGGTGACCCCCGAGACTGGACCAATCACAGGGCAGCATTGTGGTAAAGGCTAAATCCCTTCATATTGGTTATTGGACACAACTGCTAGGAGACAAATATCAAATATCAGTTGAAAAATCCATGTAGAACTTTGCTGGTACTTTGGTCTAACAGTTTGTATCTTGTGTTGAGGTGAACGGCTTGTCTATGGTGGGGAAGCAGCACTCTGACGTGGTGGCGGCCATCAAGGCGTCTGGAGACGATGTTCGCCTGCTGGTCGTGGACTTAGAGGCGGATCGCTACTTCAGCCAATGCAATGTTCTGCCTTCCGAGGAGCACCTCACCGGTAACTACACACACACATGTACTCACAAGTGCACTGAGAGGAGGAGAGAACCTAAATGATGGTGAAAATGATGATAATAAAACGTTTAAACATATGTACGTTAAACTAATTGTCTTATGAATCAAATACTTTGAGAAATTGTATTTATACAATCAATTATTTATGATCAGTTACTAAATCAATTGTCCCATCTAGGAGCTAATTTAAACGTGTTTTATACTGATAGCCCTGTGTTGTTTCTTTAGGACCTCTCCCAGAGCCCAGAGCGGAGCAGCCATCAGACGAGGAGCAGGTACAGAATCCCCACACCGCTCCCTCTCTCTCCTCTCTCTCTTCCTCTATTCTGCGTCCTTCCCTGCCTCTCTCTACTTCCCTCTACCCTGATCTCCTTTCCTCTTTATTATTTCTCCTCCCTCTCTCCCCTCTCTCTCCATCTCTCTCTCCTCTTGATCCCGCCTGCAGAGGTGCACACAGGTCCTCCTCCACAGGCCTGGTACAGAGTAGAGCCGGAGGAGTGTTTGTGTGTGTGTGTTTGAGTGTGAGTGTGTGGGGGTGTGTGTGTGAGTGTGAGTGTGAGTGGGAGGGGACTGACAGGAGGAGTGATGAAGATCTAATGAAACATGCCTATGACTGCGTTTCTCAAGCTGTGGTACCGGTGTCATGTGGGCTCACGGTCTTTTGGTTTACAATTGTATTTAAAGTTAATATAAGTAACTTTTATGTTAGGGAACAAAGAAAGGCCATATATTATGCAAAACTGACTCTTGTGTGCTTTTAGCCATGTTAGAATGTGGTCAAAAACATACCAGAAGTTGTGTTTTATTTTATTTGTGTTGAGTAACCCTTTATTATTAGCCTACATCTCCATGAATGAAACAAAACAAAAATTCTGGTATGTTTTTAATGAGCAAACAATTTTATAACATAGATCAGAAATTAGTGTAGTATGGGCCCTTTAACATCTAACTAGCTGATAATTTGCATACTTGTAAATGGTTCATTCGGCGCTGTTGAAAGGCACAGTACCAGAACAGAAACAGAAAAGGTAGCACACCTAGCCTAGTGTTACACTACTCTCTACCCTGTACTGCAAGGTGCTAAGTCGCTGGGAAAAGGATTGGGCTCCCAGCTGACACTGCTCCTGTCACCATGACAACGGGCATCGCATCTCCCTCTGCCCTATGTCCCAGAGGATCATGGGATTGGGAGAAGTGGCTTTGGCTTTTGCGCACGAGTGGAGGATTATGCTAATGTGGGGCTAACGAAGCATGTTGGCAAGCTAGCACTGCACAACAATGCCTCTTTCAGGAAACAGCGTTACATAAGTTGCACGTGACCTCTGACCCCTCATGTGTGTACATAATAAGAGACGTGGCTGGCTAAAATTAGAAGCGGGCGACGCAATGATATTAAGTAAGAGAGGGAATAAGTAAACACATAGCTCTAAGAGGATTTTGGAGTGTGCTGTGCTGAGCTTATATTTAGCTCTATACTGGCCGAATGCACAGACTGAAATTGAACCTAATGATGCTTCATAACAAGACTTTATGGTTGGTGTCAAATCATACAGTAAAATAGAGCAAATGACCAAATCACCTTGAATTTGTGTAATATTAATGATGCTATATGTAACATTTCTTGGTGAAGGGTTTTCTACCTGTTTGCCTCCATGGATAAGTTATTCCACTGTATGGCATAAAATTTATCTCCTGAAAAAAAGGCCAGATCTGTGAGACCACTCGCAGTAATTCATGTTTAAAAGAAATTATTTCATTTTTTGGCACTGGATGTGACAGTAAGTTCCACTCTGCAACCACTGACCCCAAACCAGCACCCTATACAGTGGCTGTAGAGAGACACTTAACAGCTGTAAGATTTTATGCAATGCTCAGCCCACACGCCTAGGCCACCCATGCTCCCAACCAACAGTTTTCCATAAAAATACAAAAACATGATACAAAACTGCACACAGCAACTTTACAAACCTGATGCGATGTGCAGTAGTTTCATTAGCGGGATGCACGCTGATTGCATGACTCAGTGTGCCAAACTGAAGTAAAAATACCCTCGACTTAATCTTAGATATGATGTAAACATGTTCAAATCACATATTGAATTTACTTCAATAATTTCAATAATAAGAATTTCAGTTACACAGTATTTTGAAAAGAAAAAAAAAACAACTAACAAAAACATATTTTATATATATATGAGGAGTTTGTTAAAATAATAATAATAATAATAATAATAATACTACATACATACATACATACATACATACATACATACATACATACATACATACATACATACATACATACATACATACATTCTGTGCATTGCTGGATATGGGTGCTTCTTCTATAGGCTTCTATAGGCTACTCCAAAGTCAGAACTGAGCTACATTTCTTCTGTACAAATACTTAACATGATACAACATAAAAACACCAGTGCATAAAGACATTTCCCAAGATAAGATGTTTTTGGAGCATATGGCTTCTCCACTGATGAGTCATTTGGTTGATCCAGGTGAGCATATGAGAGACATGACTATTCTCACTCACCAGCCTACACTGCCCTCTGCAGGAGAGAGTGGATGCATGCTTAAGCGATTGCTCTGCTGCTTAATACAACAACTCACCAAGTTAGCACAACATAAAGATATAAACGTTCACCTTGATACAAAGAAATTATCTACACCTAGATATTCTTATTTCACTGAATCTACTTTCACACACAGATTCAAAGTTCAAAGGCTGTTTTCTCAAAATGTGTCGTTTTTAACAATAAAATGTACGTTATTTTATATAAAAGAACAGTTTGTAGCCCACGCTCTTACTTACAAAGGTACTACAATGACAACTGAACATGGGATGCCAGTACTTTAACCTGCGTACACGGAAGCATACAGAGCCACTGATTAATGATTGGCTGCAGATGCTAAGATGTAGGTGGGATGATTCAGATCAGAGAGAGTACTTTTAGGTTTAAACCAACTAGTTTTCAGCATTGAAATGACAAATGACAGACTCATGTGAGGCTCATTTTACTTTCTGATTTGATAATCATCTTGAGAATCAAAACACCAAATAAATTGGACATCCTGTCCAATGTTTTTGTAATCAAGACTAAAACAGCATTAGAATTGATATCAGTAAAAATCTATATTTCATTTAACCATGTTTACCTTGTATTTGAAGACACATGTTTATGGAATTTAAAATAAAATCTTACCTACAGTTCCTGGTTTATATAGCAAAAAATGTGTTATTTGTGACATTTTTACACCCAAAATAAAAATTACAAAGCAGTGGCTGTAAGATTCTGACATGTCCCACTTTTGTTTGTGTTTGCTGAAAGCGGGGAGTAGCAGAGGAGCGTAAAGCTAAGACTTCCGTGAGCTCGGAGTCCAGTGCCTCCTCACACTCATCCCAGCCCAGCCCCGGCGCCATGACAACGGTAAGGCTTCACTCTTCAGTCTGCAGGCAGATCGAAACACAACAGCATATATTATATTTTAGTATACTTAGCCCAACATTGTCATTATTTTGTTTGTTACCAATTAGGTTTTGAAAGTGGAACTAAACACTAAATCAACTTTCTTTTTGCTACTCTAAACTCTCCATATGGTGTTTTAATTGCATTGTCTTTCATTGGCCACTGCAATTTCAATTTCATTTGGCTGAAAGAGAAGAGTTTGAACTGTAAAACCTGTTAGACCAATCGTACTGTTCCACATATGTCCCTCACCCTCACTCTCCCCTTTAGTCCTCCAGGTACTGCCCAGTTTAGCAGCTCTAGTTGAAATTAGGTTGTTGGTGTAGTTTAGGGGGTGAAAGTTGTGATAAGAGTGATTGTCTGTAGACTAACATCTGATTTATAATTTGAAGTTAAAGTAATTAGTAAGAACACAGTAGTAAGTAAGAACACAACATTAAATTATGTTATTTTCAAAGGATATACACAAAAATAAAAATAAATAAAAAATAGACACTCTAAATCAGTGGTCCCCAACCACCGGGCCGTGGACCGGTACCGGTCCGTGGATCAATTGGTACCGGGCCACCGGCCGTCCAAGAAATAATTAATTATTTCCGTTGTATTTATTATCTGAGTCTGAACAAACGTTTATTTTGAAAAATCTTACATTTCCGTCACTTGAGCGCCGACAACTTAACCACTTAGCGTTCCGACGGCCCGCCCGCGACGGCCTTTACGTTACAACTTTACAGCTGTACGTGTATTTTTGCGTCACCCACACAAACAATCTACACATCAAATGAAAGCTACGGCATTCATCTTTCTGAACATGTAAACCATTTACACCTCTAATCACCACAGTGCTGACAGGAAAGCCGTTTTTACAGAGAAGTCAGAAATGTGGATTTGGACTTCACTTACCATTGAGAGCTCCGGTTCTGTCAAACATCAACATATTCACACAAAGTTGGTCTCATTCGTTCCGTAAAGGTCCAGAGAATATAATCCAGTCAAGAAATTATGTCCACAAAGGAAGTTAGAGCCTCCATGTCCAATCTGCTGCAGGAAAGTGAAATCTGTTCCGTCACTTCTCTGCATTTCTTTTGTCAGTTTCAGGCATAATAAACTTCTGACAGCACCAACTTTGTTCCTCAGCGCAAAACAAACTTGTTAGCTTGTGATTGACACCAAAGTTGGCCAATAAGGTGAGGGCTGTGGGTTACTGGAGCCGCGGACAGTGAATGAGAGCTACAGATGACTGAAAGAGTACGCCCCACATTCCCCCTTGTAGAATCAAGCTGTTACATTACACACGATGTGATGTTTTCCTCTTAAAGCCCATGAACTGTGGAACACACTGATGCGTGACACGCAGTGGTTTACAGTAAACAGACGGAGTTTGCTGCGCGCGTAAAAAGACAGACTGGATATAAAGATCACGCGTGCGTACGCAGCAGTTTTTCGTTTTTATGTGTGTTCCAAAGTGTATAAATGCTTAGCAGACAAACTTACAGTGATTCTGACACCTGTGGGTAAAACTATAGTGCAGTTACTACTGAGGGTTCAATAGTGGTTATTTTTTAATTTGGAGAGGTCAGAACAAAGGCAATTTCACCAAAATGACCTGGAATGCTAAGGGGTTACAAATTAGCAAAATGAGTAAAAAAAACAAAACCCTGGCCCACGGTAAAATTTTCAAGCGTTGGCCGGTCCGCGGTGATAAAAAGGTTGGGGAGCACTGCTCTAAATCACCTGTGAAGGAGTGTGTAAGAAGCACAAATGATCAAATCATTTGATCCTGTCAACATAAAGGTTTTGTGACTATATTACTCAAGTAGGAGTACAGTTATATTGTACAATATATTACTTTATTAAATGTTGAACTTTATCACTGTCTTTTAGGAATTAGGTACACAAACTTGTCATATAAGTCATGGCTTAAATTTCATTCAACTGACAACAACCATGTCTTTAGGGTCAAATAAGGGCACTATTTTCCGAAACTGTTGCAACAAAATTATTTCATTTTTGTTCATTTGTACTGACTGACATTTAACTTTGTGCCAGATTTTTGCTTCATGTGCATACTCCCAGTAATTACAAAGATATACCATAACCAGGTCAACAGGTCCTGACACGTTACTCAATTTTCAACCCTAAAATCTCCTGATTGGTCCTGACATGTCCCATTTTTGTCCAGCAGGAGGAGCCAGCGAGTGACAGCCTGGGCTTGGGTCTGTCTGTAGCACAGGCCCGGGAGAGAGCGCACCAGAAACGAATGGCCAAGAATGCCCCACGCATGGACTGGAACAAGAGGAAAGAGGTCTTCAGCAACTTATAATCGCCGCACCCCAGTGACTACCCGAACCTCCGTGAGCATCCGGACCTCCAGGATTCCCCATCATCCCTTGGAACCTGCGTGAACACCCAGACCTCCAGACTCCTCAGTCAACACCCCAAACCTTTGAGTGTTCTCACCCGAACCTCCGTAAGCACCTGGACCTCCAGAGTCCCCCATCATCACCCAAACCTCCGTGAGCACCTGGACCTCCAGAGTCCCCCATCATCACCCAAACCTCCGTGAGCACCTGGACCTCCAGTGTCCCCCATCATCACCCAAACCTCCAGAGTCCCCCATCATCACCCAAACCTCCATGAGCACCTGGACCTCCAGAGTCCCCCATCATCACCCAAACCTCCAGAGTCCCCCATCATCACCCAAACCTCCATGAGCACCTGGACCTCCAGAGTCCCCTGTTACCAACCATACTTCCGTGAGTCGTCGGACCTCCAGAATCCCCTGTTACCACACGAACCTCTATGAGTGCCCAGACCTCCAGGCTCCCCCATTATGGCCCAAACCTCCGTGAGCACCCGGACTTTCAGGCTCAGGACCGCCAGGCTCCCCCCGTCCTCACCCAAGCCTCCTGCATCCCCCATTACCATCTGTACCTACACCACACGACTTTCAAGGTCGCCAGTCATCACCTGAACCTCCATGAACGCCCAGACCTCCAGGCTCCAACAGTTTTTCAGTGAAACAGTGTTAAATATATGATTTATCAGCTTAATTTTAGGTTTTACAACTTTGTAATTTTTATTGTCAAATATTTTACACACAATGAATATTTATGAATTCTGAAAAAGTAATGTACAGTTTATTATGAGAAGGACCGAGCAGTGATTTCCGTGATCGTGTCTGACAATGTGACGTGACCAATCAGAATGCGTGTTTGTAATGAATGCACTTTGTACTGCCATTGTCACATTATATCCGTTTTTGAATACAATGACATAGAACTGTTAGATTTGTACATACCTGAATTTATGATTAAAAGATCATTTAATACTTTGTTTCAGTTTGTTCAGTTGTGTGTCTAATCAAGGGCATATGTGTTTACTTTAGAGAACCCTGCAAAAACATAAATATTTAAGGGTGTAATTTGAGTGCTTTTCTCCATGGATATGTTATAGCTTTGCCTTTCATTTATTCATCACAAAAGAAAAAGTTGTGTTGTTGTTTCCTCATCAAAAATTTGCCTGAAGAGGCTTTTGATGTCGTTCATCCATGAGTATTTTAGCGATCTCTCCTGAGCTCTATTCAAACCCTCCTTACGGTTAGCTGTAAGATTCTGTCCAATGCTCAGCTAACAACCCTACGAATTTAGGATTTTCAAAACAATAAAAGGTAACATGGTGATCTAAATATGTTAAGTGTTAACAGTTAATATCCCATAGTAAAGTAAAATACACCCACTTTAAAACATGCATGGCTATTGTGAGTGGTGTCTCCTCTCCACAGATGTAATCTGTAACGTGGCGCAGTATGTGTAAGTGGTGCAAAGTGCCTTTTCGCACAGATTCGACTTAAACTTACATTCTGGAACAACAAGAAATGGTTTCATCTTTTATTGACCTACAGAACAATATATTTTCAATAAACAATACAGTTTGTAGAAATGCCACTGACCTTTGGTGTGTAACTGGCCCAGTGGAATCAAATATAGAACATTTGGTTTTGCAGTTAATAAGGTGCGTATGAAATGTAAAAAAATTAGAAAATTTGACTATTAACATCACATATTTTCAGAACAATGTCAAAATATCAGCTGTCAAAAGATTTTTTTTAAATTTTTTATTTAAATACATTTTGAAATGTGGACCCCTGTGAGCTTTGCCAATCAGTAACTAGTAAGATAGATTGTACACACACACACACACACACACACCCACACACACCCACACACACACATATATATATATATACATACATACATACATACATATGTATACATATACATATATATATATATATACATATATATAGTCTTTTTTTAATTTTTGCCCCTTGTCTGAACCACACCTGAGTCAACAGTGCTTTAAATAATGGCTGCTTCCCTTATAATACATTTGCTTTGAGAATACACTACTGTTAACACGTCAATAATACACGTAGCAGCAATATACACAAATAATGCTAATAAACAGTTCAACTCTGGTTAGAAAACATAAAATATAGTTATAAATATATCCATAGTATAAAGACGTTGCACTACGCACATCCATGTATACATCTGGGGACATTTACACGAACAGTAGAGTAGGTCCTGGTTCACATCTCTGCAGAATACTAGTTCAGTTTGTATTGTGTCCCAGGTGTGTTCCCGAAGGCCAAGTGCTGTCAAGACAGTCATTCCAACATGGCGCCCGGCTGGAGTGTATGTGGGGGTCAGAGGTTATCCCACCATGGTGTCCAGCTGAAGTACTGGGGTAAAGAAGAGTGTCATTACCCGATTTGGCACCCGGTCTGATTTGTTATCTTTGATAATTTTACCTGTTTAACTCTTTAAAGCATGTTTTTCAGTCTGCTGTAGCCATACATATTATTAAGCTTAAATATCCATTCATCTATCCTAGTTGGGCAAACTCCCAAGTTTTACGTATGCAGTCAGACCTAAATCAGCTCTGTTCTGTTTTCTAACATTTATTAAGTGTTCAAATACAGAATTTTCATGAATTTAGTATTTATCGCATATGGTGCCAAATGGGGCAATGACAAGGAGATCATTCAGATATGGCATATGGGGAAAGAGGAGCTCATTTCAACATGGAGTATGGCTGGAGTGTGGAGCGGTGAGATGAGGTCATTCCAACATGGCGTCCAGATGAAGTGTGAGGGATGAGGAGGCAATTCCAATATGGCATCCAACTGAAGTGCGGGGTGAGAGGAGGTCATCCCAATATGGCGTCCAGCTGGAGTATGGGGAGAGAGGAGATCATTTCAACATGGCTTTGGGTGTCCGGCTGGGGTATGGTGGGAAAGGAGGTCATTCCAACATGATGTCCAGCTACAGTGTGGGGTGAGAGGAGGTAATTCCAATATGGCATCCAGCTACAGTGCAGGGAGAGAGAAGGTAATTCCAACATGGTGTCCAGATGAAGTTTGTGTGAGGAGAGGGGAGGTCATTCCAACATGGCGTCCAGCTGATCGGCCAGGTCGTCAAACATATTTCCGATGTCGTCCAAAATGTTTCCGGCTGCTTTGACTGTGCTACCTCCACTGGGGAAAACACAGAAGGGTTAGTCCATAAAATATATTATATATACCCCTGACAAGACCCCTGAAATCCCCTAAACATTTTTTAATTATCCTAGGAGCCAGTGGGGCAGATTCTAAAGTACTCAAGAGCCTTTAAACATGCTCTTGAGTACTTTTGCTTTGGAATTTATGTTTTAGAACTTTAAGCATACCTATTAATCAAAATTGACTTTAGAGAGCTTTTAACCCTGTTATAGTTGTTTCCCCCTCGCCATTCACTCACCCAAAATTCTATTTGGAGTAATTTTTGAAATTTTTTTCAAGATGCCATATTGCTGATAATCCCCGTTTTCACTGACAGCGGCACGTGCCCAATGCGTTGTACTTTATGCTTTCTAATTGTATTTTCTTGGTGATACACGCAGGATTCAAGAGCATTTTGGTACAAATGAAAAAAATAAATAAATAAAAAATCCACTACCCGCTAGTGTAATATGCAGCTATCCATCGGAGGTGTCGACTTCAGCTCCCACTAGACTTTGCAATTTTCTAACATAGAAGTCAGTGGACTTGTTCGTTTCAAATGAATGTTGCAATTCAAAATATGCAAATTATAACATAATGATCCACGGGTGTCATAGATTATAACTATATAGCAGGCTCAGGCACAATGGGTCTTCTGCAACTATAATTCAATTAACATGCAACTCACCCTTCCGTACGGTTGCCCTGGGCCAGCTTGTTTTCGACCACCTTGAGTGCGGCCTCCAAGGAAGTGCTGGTCTCCTCCAGGCGCCTCTGAGCAAGCACCTCCAGACAGGCCACAGGGCTGGGGGGCTCCTCAGGGGTCTGCCTGTAAGCTGGAGACACCCTCACTGCACTGGGGTAAGAGGTCAGCGGAGGGGAGCCCGGGGCGGTGAATGCAACACTCTGGACAACGCTGACATTTGGACCTGAGCAGACAATGCATACAATAATGATATCAAAGGTTACTTAGTTATGACAAGGTTTCTGAAGCAAACTACATGAAGAAACTATACTGCAAGTGTAATACTTCAGGAATATTGACAATGGGTGAGTTATTGAGACTTAAAGTCGGTGCACCTGATTTTTAAAAACATGAAAACCTGAACTTCATTTTATACAGTCTGCAGTGGTCCAAAGTTATTCCTCACTACATTTTGACCATCCTAATTTTTCACAGCAATAGGTGTATAAGCACTTTTCACAACTTTCAGAGATGGAGTTTTGCTGTGATGAAAAAACTAACAACAACTAATTTTCTAATTGGATACAGATATATTTTGACCTCAAAAGGTACTTATACAATATATCTGTACTGGGGCAAAAAAAAATCTTGCTCAAATACATGGAAAAAAATTGAACACATAAAGTAAGTGCAGAATAACTTTTGACAGCTGCAAACTGTTTAAAGTTAATTTGTTCTGTTTTTTATGATTTTTAAGTGTAACTAAACATTCAAAACAAACAAATCAACTTTTGTGCTACTAAACTGTATCTGGAGTTTTAATAGAATTGTCTACTGTTCCTAGTTTGGCATCTTTAGTGCAAACTAGGTATATTTTCAGTTTTCTGGTCAAAAATGCCCAAATCAAAGTTTGTGCTGTCTTCAGTGGCCACTGCGATTTCCAGTGGTCGGTGACATCACATAACAGTCAGCTGTTTCTTATTACAAACAGAGTTTAAAGTGTGGATACATGTTGATCAATCATAGTGTTCCTTACACCCCTAGACCTCACCCCTCCTTTCCCTTCACTTTTTTCTTTACTTCTCCAGACACTGCCTAGATTAGCAGCTCAATTTGAAATGTCCAATTTTACAGCTCCTTTAATAATTATTCATATGTCTCCATTAAGACAAAATAAATAAAAGCAAACAATCAAACAAACAAAGTAGTAGCCATCAGCAACATTGAAATAAAGCTCAAGACCTTAGGTTTATGAAGCTCCCTGCTACATTTTACACAAAATAATCACAATTTTATATGTTGTACAAGTGTCATATTGCTAGTAGTTACCTGGTACTGTCGTAGACTGCAGAATCCTGTGCACTTTCTGTGGACTGTCTGGCTTTAGCACCACGGCTTTGGGACTGGCTACACTCTGGTGCCCCCCAGTAGACACCGTGTGGATCTGCACACTGGTCAGTCTGGGAATGGCTGTGTGTGAGCTAACCAGGAGTGGAGAGGCTGCTTTCTGAGGGGTGGTCGGTCTACTGTTACTGCTACACAAGTTCTTTCGGGGACTGGAGGGCTTTGCGGATACAGGTGGCTTGGGTCCCTTTCCCATGGATCCTATTCTTTGGAAAACCAGCACCGGTCTTTGGGATTCATCATCACCTGGGGGCTCAACTCCATTTTGAACACTGTATAAACTGTTGCTCTGTTCGTGATTTGGTATGGTTGGGTCTTCTGGAGTGAGTACGTCTTTTGGTTTGTGCCTTCTCTTAACCGTATCGGACTCTTTGAGATTGAACTCCAGACTGGTTGGTGGGTGAGATGGCCCGCCAGGAGAAGGAGGCGCTGTTGTCCTGGGACGCTGCTTAATAGTCAGATTCCCTTCCTCTGCAAACGGAAGATGGCTGCCTGAGCTTCTTTTCGGTGAGGCGCTTCTCTTTGGCGACACACATTGGACTTGTCTTTCTGATTTCATTTTCAATTCGTACAACCCGTTCGAATTGCTTTCCACCCTTTCACTCCCGGTTCTCCTCAGCCCCCTTACCCCTAGCACTGGCACAGGTTTGGAATTCGGAAACTGGAAAACTTGCAGAGATGGCATGGGTGAGGAGGTGGGGCTAAAATTTGGTGACATTGTAACTTGTGTGGGCGGGATGTCGATTCTTCTAGACGGACTGCTGCTCCCGCTCTCCAGTCTGGCTGCAATGCTCCGAACACTTCCGGCGCTTTCCATTTCCACCCCTCCGGACTCCTCTGCTCTGTTTGGAACATTCGACATTCCAGTGACAGAGCTCATTCTTTTAGGTGGGGGTGGCGGAGGTCCTTTGCGTTTCCCTCTCACCGCAAAAGACTGACTGCGGCTAACATGGGCTGTCCCGTTGGAAATCCCCCTTGCGGTTCTTCGGGACAGAGTGGCGTATGACGGCAGGATGGCAGACGAAGCCGTGGTTCTTGGAGCGGTGTGTTCCTCTTCCTCCTCATCTGGTTCTCCATCAGACATGGCGTAGCGGGTAAGGCTTTGGGCACGCCTCTTTGAGTTATTCGGTACCTGTTGAGGACAAAGAATTGGTATAGCTCCAGGTAGGGGTTTTGATAGAACGTGTCCCGGGACATAGCTGAAGTTTTTATGCGTTGGAGGGGGGGACGTTGGCGATGGAGGTGGGTGAAGTGTCTGTTTAACTTTTGGTGGCACCGCGGGGTACACGAATCGCTGCATTTTACTCGGGGTAAGAGGCGGAGTCATGGGAGCAAAAGGTTTATTAGACGCATCTGAAAGTTTGTTTTCTTGGACATCTTGGCAAGAGTTCCCAGAGTTGCCGGAATTCCCAGACCCCCGCGAGCGCATGCCGATACTCTCCTGGCTCACAGACTTAGAAGAGGAAGAAGCCACACTCCTTATAGCGAACGCTTCAGAAGCCCCGCCTCCAGCTCCGCCTTTCATGGCTGTCTGCAGCTCAGCGCTCAGCTCACTGTCCTGGAATGACGTGAGGGTCCTGGGGGTCCTGGGAGTGCGCGGAGAAGGGCAGAGGTCGTCTGGTGCTGGGTCAGTGTGCGAATGGTGGGAGAGGTTATGGGAGGGCGGGTGCTCGATGGCAACAAGCTCCAGAGCAGCGGGGGGCTTACGTCGCAGGGTCCCGATGGAGTCGCCATGGCAACGAGATCGCTGGAGATCGCACAGGCGTTTGACAGCTAGCATCAACTTCTTCTGGTGACCTACAGGAGACCAGGAGCAAAATGGTAAAGTAAAACAAAGGCAATCAGAGCAGTTTATTTGGGTTGGTCAAAAAAAAAAAAAAAAAAAAAAAAAAGCAATTGGCCTTACCCTCTGCTGAGAGTTTCAATTATTATGTTGCTTTGCACATATATTTAAAGGCTCACTGCATAACTTTTTGGATGGCCGGTTCATCACCTACTTGACTCTGCTTGAAACCTAACATTTGTTCACCTACTATTTTATTGCTCAAAGATTTACTTTAAAATTATACATTCTTACTGTGAGTGGGCTTGCCTCTCCACAGATCTGACCAGTAACTTGACCTGGTAGCACCATCTGCTTGTCTCCATGGAGAGACATTTAGGATTACTCATAAATAAAAATAAAACAAAACACCAAGTAAGTTTTTGATTAGAAAAACAATATCATAAAATGGTGCACAATTTGGCTTTTCTGGTAGAGGGTTCCCCAACAGGGTTCCCTCCATGGAGATGTTATTGCTTTTCCTGGAATGTTCCACAATAAACATTCAACATATCTTGCATTTACCCAAATACTGGCACTTTTATTGCTAAAAAATAATAATAATATTTAACTAATTCATTCAAAAGCAATAACAGCTCTGTGGAATCAAGCAGTTCAGTTAAGCAATGTGCCTTTAATGTTGATCAAATCAATTAGACACTACAATTGTTGTAGTAGTTTTCAAACCCCATGGTTTTACTCCTACTTAAGTAATATATTTTACAGGAACAGTACTATTAACTTGAGTGGGGCTGCAACTAATGGTTATTTTAGTAGTGGACCAGTCAGTGATTCATTTTTCAGTTACTCGACTAGTACAATAATGGTTATTATTTGCATTTTGGGGTGCTTCTAGAGAATATTTACAAATTAAATTAAGGTACTAAAAATCTGAAATTGTTCATTATCTTTGGAAATTTTTATAATGTCATTGTATTTTCGTGTGTGTTTTAGAGATTGTACAGTCCAGATAATGATTACAATTATCACAATACAATATTTTTTATAGTCACCTAGTCGTGGTTAATGGATGAATAGTTGCAGCCCTATACTTGAGTAAAAATGTTGGTTCCTCTTCCCACTGTGAGTCTACAAGTGTCAAAAGCTTTATGTTGACAGTATGAAAGGATTTGAACATTGGTGTTTCTTGAAAAGTAATACCATGTCAGTGGTTTATTTGATTTCACTTAAATATGAACATATGTTTGAACTACAGAGAAAGTCAGAGAACCCAAAGGTACATGAGGTCAACCTGCGATGACAGTGACTCTCACCCAGTTTGGTAATGCCGATCTCCTGCAGATCCTCCCATGTGATGTCTTTGACGATTCCAATGGAGTCATAGCCATTGTCACACAGCCTCTTCTGGTACTGAGGCAGCCCGATCACACTCAGCCACTCGCCAAGGTCCGACTACGCAGTGCACAAGAAAAAGCAAAACAAAACCTAAGTTAAGTCGCTGTAAAAGAGCATTCACTCCAAGAGTGGTGCACTGAGGCCGGTGTGAACCCAACAGCCACAGTAAAAGGCCGGTCTGAGAGCCCTTGAAACAGGAGGTCTCTGAGGGGCTCCACACACACTCTGGGCAGTTCAGATCAATTTAATATCTGCGAGAGTCTCCTCCTCTGTCTGAGCAGGTGAGCCTGGGTCTGTCTGCGCAGGTGAGCCTGGGTCTGTCTGCGCAGGTGAGCCTGGGTCTGTCTACACAGATGAGCCTGGGTCTGTCTGTGTGTCATTCAAAAAGTATTTTCTCATCTGCCACCAGTGCGTACAGTCTTCATGGTGTATTTAGCCACAGGTGAAAGAAAAGACCACTGTGTATAGGGGAAACGAGTGTGTGCGTGTAAGGGGGAGGTGTCATAGAAATACGTTCGGTGATCAGCTGGATGGGATGGCTCTTGATGCTTAAGTACTTGGTGACATCACACAGGACTGCCCTGATTAAAGTGGGACTAAACTCTGCCCACAGCCACATTTCAAATAGAGCTGCTAAACTGGGCAGTACCTGGAGAACTAAAGGGGAGAGTGAGGGGTAGAGTCTGAAGGTGTAAGGAACAGTGTGATTGGTCTAACATTTCAAAATGCAGCCAGGTCTTTGTAATCAGAAATCAGAACACTGGCTTTAATTAAGGCAAGGCAGTCGTGCAGTCTTATTTTTATATGTTTTAAACCAAGATTTACCTAGGACATCATCTTTCTATTATTAAGCCATTTTATGTTTAAATAATGATCTCTGTATCTTATAGTTTAACACTAAATACTTGAGAAAAAAGCTGAATCAAATTTCACTGTTGAGCTCCAAACTGGAATCGGCTCCTAGTAACTATATAGCTGTTTAAAAACTCTCTTATAGCCACAGTTGCATGGAAATATAGATTTTTTTTACTTGTTATGGTTTATTCCTACACTTATCAAAAAGCTGTAAAAGCCCAAGTGTCCTCACAGGAATGTAGTCCGGCAGCCACTCTGGTATGGTCAGCTTGCTGATCTCCAGGGAGATCTTCTTGCGGTGGCCTGGTTTGGTCACTCCGATGGCTGTGAGGTCCTGGACAGGAAAACACAAAGGGAATTAATCAAATGAAAATGTGTTTCTTGTTTTGCTTTTATTTTTATTATTATTTTTTATTTTGAGACTTATTTGAAAGGACAGTTGTAGCGTGACTTTGGGAAAGAGAGGGTATAGAGCAGTTTTGGCTGGGATGTGAACCTATGACAACTACACCTCAGACAAGCACCCGTTTCTTGTTTTAAATACCTTATGAGTAAATAATAGTAATAATTATATAGTATAATATAGTATAGTTAAAATACATTTGAAATAAATCAGTTGTGCATGTTTCAACATTGTAACAACAGTAAAAGAAAAGTGAACCCTTTGAACACATTGACTGATTGATGGATACTTTGCAGCTGATGTCATGAACATTTCGTCAGGGTGTGATGATAACTAGAAATACTCTGCTGTCTGAAACTCTGTTACAGGTGAGATTCTTTGTGCTAAACAAGTTCCTCTCAAATAACATTACAGCCAGAAGCTAGCTAGCATCACGCAACAGTTTTTCAGTTAGTCACGCTCACCTTTTTGTTAAAAATGAAAAACCTAAACATGATCGTGAAGGCTTGTATTGATCACAGGCTCCTGAAAATGTGTGGTTTAAATCCACTTTGTACTTTTTCTTGAGTTTTCAGACTTAAAACTTTTTGGAGTGTTTGCTAATGTGTTCTTTGTGTCACCATGGTAAGTGCTGTACATTCCCCAATAAAAATACATGTAGAACCCCCCAGCGTGATGTCACTGATGTCAATACCATAGGGGCAACTGTGGCTCAACGGTTAGTGAAAGGTCAGAGGATCGGTCAGTTCAAGTTCATTCTGTCATTGTGTCCTTAAGCAAGAAACTTCTCCCACTTTGCGTAGTATGAATTTGGTATGTGAGTGAGTGATTGGTGGTCAGAGATGCCGATGGTGCATTTTTTACAATGAATAGGGTTTTCTCTAATAGTTTAGAGAAAACTGTAATTTCTACAAGACCAGAAGTCTATCGTTGTGGATAGACTTCTAGAGCAACTCTTCAGCAGGTTTTGGGGATGCAACAACTCCCCTTAGGGCACCATAATAATGTGATAGTTCAGTTCAGTTGTACACACTGGTGCTCACCTCGGGGGTCATGCGGCTGATGGTGGGCACGTCGTACCCGGCATTGATGAAGTTTGTGGTGTACTGCTCTAGCTGGAACTCACACAGCCACTGGTAGATGGCCTCAGCATCCTACAGAGCACAGAAGACACTTTGAGAAGGTGTGGGCACAAGGCAACACTTATTCTGTTTACATGCACTGGGACTGCGACAAGAGTCTGACAGGTTTTGACGATTTGACGATTTGAGTTTGGTTGTTTAGCACCCTTGGATCTCTCTGTTCATGTAAACCTAATGAGTGAGAAGAGCCTGAGGAGAACTTTACCTTTCCGTCCAGGATCTGCTTAGGTCTGAGGAAGCCCTTCTGTGGAGTGCCATTGACCTGGCGCCGGGACCCACCTAAAACATACAATAATCAGTGATAACCCGTGTGTGATCCGCTTCCACAGTGCACAATGTTTCTTCATCACAAACATACCCAAAGTTGTGTTTTATTTCATTCAAATCTTGTTTAACAAATAAACTCTGGATATTTAGGCTACGTTATTCTCTAAAAAAGAAAACACTCTGGTCAATGTAGTAATACAGGGATTGCTCCACTGTGTTTTTAAACTCCATACACCTTCACTAAAATCATCAGGATAATTTCAACTCTGGAATTGCCCATCTCTGCTGAACTGAAGATAAAACGTAGCTATTAACTTGAAAACTACCACTACACACTTTACAACGTGAGATAGAGAATTTTGAGCTTTGGTAATGTAGACAGACTAAGAATTTAGGATTACTCATGCGTGTGAATGAAACAAAACACTCCAGGTATGTTTTTGATGAAGTAACAACATTGCTCTTTAAAAAGTCTAGATAAAATATGGAATCTATTGCCATGGCCACTGTGGCAGCCATCTTGTGAGTGGAGCAAGAGAAAAATTCTGATTGAAAATAATGTAAAACAGTGTTTTAATGGCCATATAATGTAATATTTGTGGTAGGGTTGTCCAAAAAAATATTTATGTCAACATAAATAAATAATAAATCATAGGGCATTACCCTATGGGCAAAATATAATATTCAGTATTTTGAAACAGGTCAAATAACCATGAACTAATGTGAGTCTGCTCTACATGTTCACAATAAATTCCATCACCCATGATGATGACGACGACGATGATGATGATGATGATGATGATATTTGACAAATGGTGATGCCTGGTTTATGGTCAGCATCTCTATAATTGCTGGGCCTATCCACATCCACAAAAAAAAAAAAAAATAAAAAATAAAAAAAATAAAAATAAAAAAAAAATACTGGCACAATTCTACAATTCCCCCTCTCACAGTTAAAGTATTTGTGAGACCCCAAAAACTATAAACCAAAATGCCTCACTAGCTCGCTATCACCAGTAGAAGGCCGTCTTTTGGAGATGATGGATGGTACAGTTTGTTCTGAAGAGCAAAACGAAAAGCTGTTGTAACTCAGGCGAATTATATCAATGTAAAGTAAACGATACAATATAGTTCATTTGGGATTCAACAAGGCTTCCTCTAACTTCAGAACAACTGTACTATCTGGCATCTTGGACTGTCTTCATACCTTTTCCATAAAATGTTGGGAAAACAACTCTCAGTATAAAAAATAAATAATAATAATAATAATAATAATAATAATAATAATAATAATAATAATAATACTCAACTGCATTTTGGTTGCTTTTTTCAGGACAGAGAAAGATTGTACATCACCGGATTGGTAAACCACTAACTAAATTTGAGCATGGGTTGTAGACACCCATGAACTATAAACCTATATTATTTAGCGACGTACAAATTGTATTTGTACAATTATTACGGAAAATTGCAAAAATCAAGCAGTAAACAATAATATATAGACAATTAAGTGGTATAGAAAATTAGAGTTTAAGTGAGCTCAAATTTTGAGTGAAGACCCCGAGAAAAAATATTGAAAGACGACTCAGTAGCACCACCTCAAAAATTGATTTACATTGCCCCAATGGGAGCAATGCCAGAAAAATGTCATCGTAGACAAATTAAACTTGCATCAAAAATAGGCCATTTGAGGACATGTAAAATTCATTTGACATCTCCTCCAACAGTTTTCATCAAAAATACTTCAAACTTCACCAAAAGACACAAAACACAATAAAAGCAATAATAAGGTTATCAATTATATTTTAAATAAAATGTTGGTCATGGTCATGGTGATTTTTCAACAAAATGTACAATTTAAAAAAAAAAAAAAGAAATTCTCTGTTTCACAACCGTTGTTGGATTTTAATGGCCCCAGTGAAGCATGCTTGCATATTTCTGAGCTGGACATAACAACATGCAAATTATAGCTTGTTGTAGAAATCTTTACTTATGATGTTTTAGCTAATTTGTACTTTGTCATATTGGCTGGTGTCTGAGATGGATACTGGTATGCACAGAGCTGTCACGGTAACCACAATATTGCAATACCGATGATCAATCACACCGCACAAGGGCTGAAGTGACTGTGGTAACCACATTTTGCATTTTAATGAGGCTCCACGCACCTGCCCGGCCTAATGTTACTGTTCAACTATGAACCAATTCATGTAGAGGTTTGGCTCAGCCCCTGATAACCTGTACTCTGCCCGCGGAACCGACAACTGTCCACAAGCACTCCCTCCCACATGAGTTTAGTGTGGCACAGTGATAGAACATAATATAATCGTATATACTCATAACTATTCTCTAGGGGTTTCCTCAGGCTAGGTATTTTGAGCTGTGCCGTGCTTAAGCATGAATGTGTAGGGTTCAATGGCCCACACTCACACCTGCACAACCGAACCAAGCCACGGCCCGGTGACGCCATCACACGGCGCTGCTTGTTTACATGCCACGCAGCAGTGCTACCACTTTAGCAGAGAAAATAAGACAAAGGCCATGAAATATCTGTTAAATAGTGAGGCAGATATGCACCCTACTGTGAGACGCACTCCTCCATGAGTTTATGGATTAAACAACAGTGTGGAACAGCAAGGACACCAGGAAACGTCTGTCTGGACTGCAGACATCTATGAACTATAAACTTACATTATTTTTATATTTAATATTGACTTTCAGTTGAACTCCACGTCCCACTGCATGAAGTGGCACTTATCTGGGTGCAACTTTAATCCCACAGCCACGATCCTCCCCAGTACCAGCCACAAGGAAGCCACTAAGCACTCCTAACGGGAAACATTAGCAAGAATGTGATCCATAAGTCTCTCAGATGGTCCTGGGGCATTGTATAACACAAAACTAAGGACCTTGAACTGCCAATTCCCCCTGCCAGTGCTGAATGCAGTCTTTTTGTCTCAATTCAGGGGTGAGAGGGACCTGCCAATAGCCACTACGTAAATTCAATGATGAGAACCATGATGATCCCACCACTAAATCTAAGGTCTCACCTACACGTGGAAGGGGATAGCAGTCCTTCCTTGTTACCTAGTTTAATGGCCTGTAGTCCACACAGAACCTCCATCTTGGGCTCTTTATTCTTAGGATCATGACCACAGCTGACACCCATGGGCTATCAGATGGTTCAATTATACTGGCCTCCAACATGGCTTGGACCTCTTTATCTGCAGCCTCCTGTCGTATCAGGGGCAGGCAGCGGGAGCGAACCTCAACCAGGTGCGTGAGCCCCACCTCACTGAAGCCCTTAAATTCCCACAGGGGGGAATTTAAAATAAAACATCCCCAGTGCCCCGTCCTGACACAACAGGGATAGAACAAGAACATGTATCACTACAATTACTGAGCTATTACAATACTATAATATAACAATTGTCTATTTCTATTTTGATTCAGTAGTTTGTTCAAAAAGAGCACTCAGAGAATGGGGAGCGCAAAAAAAAAAAAAAAAAAAAAAAAATCGGCATCGAATATGTGTATCAAGTATTGATATCAAATAATTTAAATCGATATCAGCTGATATGATACACTGGAACAGATATACTATACTAACTATTAAACCACATTTTAACATCCAGACATACTGACAAATAACTATATTTTCTTCAATGAATTTGTTGCCATAAACTGTAGGTGCAGTGTATGATAAATGGTTTAGGATAAATATCTTACTGTGATTTTCTAAAAAGCATTGCAAATACATTTTGATTTGTGTTCATCCATGTTTTAATAATACAATTGTGTTCAAAGTAGTGCTGTCACGATACTAGTATTTCAAACTGCAATTCTGTACTAAGCAAAAGACTTGATAGGCAATACTAATTCTGCACCACGAGGATAAGAATACTCTTTTTTTAGACAACGGAATGTGATTTTTAACATTAAATCATATTATTTCCTTTTACATTACCATGTGCCTTATATCTGTGTAATCCCTCATTCGTCCAGGTAGGTTCCATAGTGGTCCATGAGTGTATACTAGTCTATGTGGTCTGATACAGCTTAAAATCATACTAAAGCTATTCAGGAAAGGTTCATTTCTGTCCTGTTAATGTAACTTTTTAGTATGGATACCTGCTCAAATGAGTATCTAGTTTTGATACTAGTTTTAGTATTGATTAGTAGTGTCTGATTTCCAATACTTTTGACAACCCTAGTTCAAAGTTCAGATTTTAAACACATCCAGAAGAACTGACAAAAACACTGAAATATGAACTGACAAACTAATACATGAAACTGAAAACATGTTTGTACAGATCTGCAGTTTTCTTTGCAGAATAAGACAGGGGATTTTGTAGCCTTTGTGATTTGCTAATTGCATCCATTTAAGGTGCTGTTTCGACTGAATTGTGGTTAATCTTGCAGCTCAAATGTATAACTTTTCTTGTCCATGTTACATCCTAGTCTGTAATGTCTTCATTAGTACAGTGTTTTTATTGCTGAAAAATCTAATCAAACGCATGTATTCTTCTTGTGTATGAGTTTGCATCTTCACACATCTGTCCTCTAACATGGCCTGATAACATCACCTGTTTGTCTCCATAGAGATACTAAAGTTGTAGACAACTCCAATAAATCTATAAGGAGCAGATAGTGTCACAAGTTACACAGTGCAGCTTTAAGTTAATGCAATAGTGAAGTAATACCTTGCCTTATTCTGTATATAAGCTGTTAACCCTGTAGTTTAGACTTCTACAAACATGATCTGTAAAGCACAGGATTCTTGGATTGGTTAAGCAGTTCAGATTTCAGTCTTCTTAAATGTTACAAGTTTTGCTGTGTAACGAACATTAATTTTAAAACAACTAAATCGCGCATGTTATCACAATGCCAATACCACTAAATCCAAAATTGTCCAGCTCTAGAACATCAACAACAGTCTGAGAAAAATATAGTGACTTACCCTTTAGGAATGAAAACCAAAACATACTTAGGCTCTGCTCCACACATTTCAAAATGAATGCCATGCCAAATGCTTCTTTCTCTCCCTCTCTCTCTCTCTCTGATCCCTCCCTCTTTCACCCTGAGGTCACTGTTTATCCAACATCAAATCAGGCTGTCTCAGAGTCAACCTATGCACGCTACTAGGGCTGCAAGCAGGGTGCATAGCTTTCAGTTTAAGCTTCAGTACTGCTACTTAAAGCAACAATATGGCACTTTCTGGAGGTGTCACATCACCTGCATGATTCCATAGACAGTTAAAACCACAAGCAAGAGAAGGCCCTTCTCCAGGGCAAATAAGAGTCAGGTTTGTGGAAATGCAAGAGCGCTCCCAGGAAGGATTGTAAAAGAAAATTAAATTCAAGAGAGTTCCTCAGTATCTGTTAAGTCCATTGAACTACCTTATGGTGGGAACTGTCACCTGAGTCTTAGTGTGCATGCTCTTTGAATTATACTTCTATGTGGTATTAACTATAGCACATAACATATGTAGTTGCCCATGTCACCTTTTATTGTTTTGAAAATGCTATACTGTAGTCGCTGAAAACAACATATTAAAATATTAAATTAGTTTCAGTTTCATTTTTGGCGCTCTGAGTCCATTTTACCCTCCTGTATCACAACATAATCAGTGTGTATCCTGCAAATGAAACTACTGCACATCACATCAGGTTTGTGAAGTTGTAGTGTATTGTTTTGCATCCCGCTTTATGGAGAATTGTTGTGTGGAAGCAAAGTAAATTTTGTGTAATACCTCCTCTTTATGAGTTCCTATGTCCTGTCAAATGTTAATGCTTCTGGATGGGTTCAAAATATGCAGTGTTAACTGATTATTCATGTAAAACATAATTTGAATTTTCTTTTGTCCCCACACTGCACTGCTGATTCATATAGTGGTGTGTTCATTTGCCAGCTGCGTGCTTGGTTTTATTAGTTTCTTGGTCCAGGTGAGGTAAGTATCTGCTTTCATTTCCTCTGGCTGGCCCTCACAACAAAGGAGCAACAAAAAATTTATTATACAACTATTCTGTTTTGATACAGTCTGAATATCTTGTGTCAAAGCAAAGAATATATGATTTCACCAGAAACTAAGACATAAATGAAATATAAATGAATTGTGATTTTATAAAATATTTTCATTATTCCAGGGCATATATATATATATATATATATATATATATATATATATATATATATATATATATATATATATATATATATATATATATATATATATATATATATATATATATATACTAGGAAGTCCCCAGAGACGCTTAACTTAAACAAGACTTGAGACATTCAAAATTATCTATTTCTCCACAGATCTGACTTACAACTTTGCCTGACGGAGTCACCTGGTTAAAGTTAATTTAAATGCCATATTATTCTAATTATTCTATTATTAATCTATTATTAAATATGATTAAAAATATATATAGCAAATATCCTCTACTAGAAGTTGCATCGTGCACATTTAATTTATAATGAGCACATTTTTTATTAAAGGAACTGTATGTAGTAGGAACTCTTACAGTTTTAAAAATGGTATTACATTATGCCTTAACCTGCAGACAGAGGACATATACAAGTTTATCTCATCCTCAGTACATGGACCATGCCTCATGTGAAAGCTCACAACCTCCAGAAATTCACTCACTGAGCTGCACAGGCTGCACTAGCACTGATTCATGATTGGCTGCAGGTGCTGGGGTTTAGATAGTGATGATTTAGATGAGAGAGAGTCCTTTTAAGTTTAAACCAACTGGATCTCAGCATTGAAACTGGCAACACAAATGAGACTCATGTGAGGCTCATTCTGCTCTCTGTTTGGATAATCAAGAAACAAACAACCAAACTATCACATAATTAAATGGGACATCATGTCCAATGCTTTTGTCATCATGAATAAATCAGTATTACAATTGTTATGAGTAAAAGCTGGATTTGAACATGTCTACTGTGTGTCTAGGAACACAGATAGGTCATGTTTATGAAATTTCAAATCGAAATTTTACATCCAGTTCTTTTATAAATGATTCAGGCTTAATAACTACTTCAATCAAGTTCATCCTCAATAAAGGCTAATTAAAATGTATTTATTTTTACATGTTATCAATACGTTTTCAATAATATTAATCACAGAATAAAACATACATGCATTTGATATGGTACAAACCTGCCGATCCCTCTACCACTTCATCTGTTTTTGCTAAGTGAATGTGGTCTCCAGACTCTCCAGAAGAGGGAGCCATCTGCACACAGGAGAGCAACAGTAAGCTCACAGATCACACAGCAAAGCAAGGTGTTCAAGTTACATTTAATCAAGTACATTTCCATGAGTGGCTTTTTAATACGGTTGTACTTCTCAGAGTAGTTTTCAAACCCTATACTTTTACTCTACTTGAATAATGTTTTGTACATTGTAACAGTACTCTTACTTGAGTAAATGTGAGTATGTCTACAGGTGACAAAAGCTTTATGTTGACAATATGAAATTATTTGAACATTTTTGTGTCTTTTTATACAGCTACCAGTAAGGACAGTTCAAAAAGGGCTCAGGAGAGATCACTACATTACTGCAAACATGCCTGGATGACATCTAAAACCTCTTCAGGCATGTTTTTAATGCAGATATTACTCTCAGATAGTTACCCATAGCCATATTAATTGTTTAATAGTTTCCCCAAATCCTTTTTTTTTTTTTTACTTCTTGTACCACCATCACTACTTTCTATTTCTAGTTGAGCAATGCCATTTTCACAGTCATTTTCCTTGAGTCCAATAACTGCCTCCTCTAGCACCTCTGCGTGATGGGTTCCCACCTTGGCCGTGTCATTGTGGCGTTGGGCTGCGTTGGGCTTGGGTCCACTCTCAGTGCTCTGTCCACTACCCGCACTGCGACTACTGCCCACAGACTCCCCACTGCCCACACTGCTCCGGTCCCCTGGTGCACACACAAGACAAAAGAGTATGGGGAAAAAGTATGGTGGAATAAGTATCCATGCAAAATGTTGTCACAACGTATTGGTACAAAAATATCAATATCAATACTCGATACTGATTATAATGCCACAATGATGATAACAATGTCCTTTTTCAGTAATAGATTGTAATTTTCATAATAGTACCATGAGATCTTATACTAGTTTTGTCCTGTTAATATGATTTTTTGCAATATTAATACTTGTTACTAGTACTAGTACTAAAACTAGTTTTGATTTTAGTAGTTTTAGTTTTGATTATCTGAATTTTAATACTTTTGACCCTAATGCAAAAGGGTCGGAAACTATGTCACTGACATTTTGAAGATAAGCCCAATTACAATTGATGGAGAAATTGCCTTTCTGACCTGTATATGCCAGACCCACATTGCCAGCTCAGTCCTTGTTAACTTGGCCTTTATCATCAGAGGTATAATACTCCCTACAAGGGAAGCATAATCAGACTGGACTTGAGGGTTCATGTCTCTGGGTCCTGCACTCGATCTTTAAAGGTTTTCAGTGTAATATCTGCATGAACATAATAGAACTGGATTACAGGTTCAAACAGGGTCACAAGGCGGGGCTTAAGTGTTGGGACCACCCAGAGTTACTAGGGCCAGGGGTGGAGCTTATGCATTGGGACCACACGGGATTGCTAGGGACAGAGGCGGAGCTTAAGTGTCAGGGGGGCAGGTGTTATACTTTGGGACCACACAAAGTTACCAGGGTAGGGGGCGGGTTTTCAGCATTGGGACCACACAGGGTTACCAGGACTAGAGGGGCGGGGCTTAAGCATCAGAAGCCAGGGGTTACGCTTTGGGATCACACAGGCTTACCAAGGCCAGGGGGTGGGGCTTACCAGAGGGAGGAGTCCTGAGAACCCACACGTCCTGAGGGGGACTAGCAGGAGGGCACAGAGGAGCACCTAATAGACAGTATACACTTGTGTCCACTAAGCACAGTACAGTACAGACTGCTATGGATTTGTCATTTTATTGCTGACATAATGCATTTAAAGCTTTAATATGCAACTTTTGTAATGAAGGATTTACACTGCTTATCTTTATGGAAGTGCTAATGCTTTGCCTGGAATCTTCAACTGAATGACATGACACATATCTATCTTACTACATATCTACCATGAAAAAAACATGCAGCTGACCCTTCCCAGAAAAATAAAAATAAAATAAATAATAAAAAATGCAAGGTAGATGAGTTTAATGCTCTACTGTGTAACATTCCAGCAAAGTAATGACATCATAGAGAAAAGTTACAGAGGTGGGCAGTACTAAGTTACATTTACTCAGTTACATTTACCCAAGTAACTTTTTTTAGTACAGTAAATTGTACATTTCAGAGTACTTTTTTATCAGTATACTTCTACTCCTAGTTGAGTAATATTTTTATTGAAGTAACAGTACTCTTACTGTTACTCTTCCCACTGTGTCTTCATGTGACACAAGCATTATTTTGACAACATGAAATGATTTGAACATGTTTCTTGCACTGCTCCTGCAGATATGATTTAGTAATTTTTGTGTCTATCCTTTGAAAATATCCAATTTTGTGTATTATTTCATTTTTGTCCTTCCAATTACATTTACTTAAAATTTAAATTGAACTTTAAATTATAAATCAGGCGTTCTGACAGTTACTCTTTCCCAAATACTTTTTTAATTCTTATGTAATTTCTTGGAGCATTACATTGTACTTCTACTTGAGCATTATTTTATATGTATATTATATTGAAGTAACGTTACTCATACTTTCGAGTACAATTTTTGCCTACTTTACCCACCTCCGGAAAAAACATCACTTTAGCACAGAGCAAAAAGAGGGAAATCACTGGATAAAAGAGAAAAGTGAAAGCGATTTGAGGTTTGAGTTTGAGTACCTGCTGGATCACAGGGTGCCGGGTATGAGTCATCGGTCTGAGGGGCGGGGCCAGGGCCGGAGGTGGGATGAGCTCTGCAGGATGGGGGTCTCTGGCAGGACAAGGAGGCTTGGTGGGAGAGAGTGGCCCCTGGAGACATGCATGAGTGGAGCAGAGAGGCCCGGTGAGCATGCATGAGTGTGGGTGGGAGCAGGTTAAAGACTAGAAGGGCCATGTTCAAATGTGTGGAAGTCACCCTACACAGCCACACAATCAATGCAGAATTATTTATCTGCATATGTAATTGAATACTGTTACCACTTTTGCCAATACAGTCACTGACACTGTAAATCCTTCCAAATTTTAGGTGTTTTTAATGCCCAAAAAACTGTTAGCAGGCTTGCATCTTCACAAACCTGACTCATGTTTAGTCTGGAGGCAGTACATCACCCGGCACCTCCAGAAAGTTACTCTATGTTGCTTTATATAAAGGTGTGTCTTGAACCCATTCAGTTCAACAGCTCTACCAATTTCAAAGTCTGCTGACCTTTGCCTTAGACAACTACGGTGCCCAGTGGGAGCTGAAGTTGCCATAAATGCCATCACAACAAAGAGCCGTAACATTGTCGGGCCTTTTTATGGATAGCTGCACATTACACTAGCAAGCCGTAGATTAAAAAAAAACAACAAAGCACCGAAATGACTATGCAACACTGCCGAATCATACATGTATTACCGTTTAACCCTTTAATGACTGAGCACATTATAGACCAGTATAGCTCGCCTAGACTTTTATTCTTTTTAGCCATAAAAAACATGTCAAAGGAAGTATCAGAATGTACTGCATTTTTTCACACAACCATGCGGCACCTGCGCTCTAATTAGGCATCTTCGAGGGACAACGTAGGCAGATTACCGTAATGACAGTAAAATATTTATAGAGCCTCATGCCTCTGCTCTGAGATGCTGTTTGACTTTACATGATAGCACAACTGGCTGTGGAGTTACGGAAATGGAAAGTCCACAACTGCACTCTATCGGTGACGATGGCATCGACCGTAATAAGGTTAAGAAAATAAAATTGGAGAATGATGTAAGTACTGAGCAGTGGGCGTGTACCGGTGGTGGTGAAAACAAAGTTAAATTGGCAATATGGCGTCTTAAAAATAAGTGATTAAAGAGTGCTCAAACGTGCACAAATAACTCCAAATACAACTGTGGGTGAGTAAATGGTGAGGGGTAAACAACAATAATATGGTTAAAAGCTTCAAAAAGTTGATTTTGCAGAATAGGTCTGCTTTAAAATGTATTTTATCGTATTATTTCTGCTTATAGAATTAGAATAGGGCCAGCGTTACTCTGTGAAAAATATATAATTCTCGATAGACTTTTTTTGAACAGAATAGCCAGTAATGTTGAACTGTACTTTCTTTTTTTTTTTCTTTTTTTTTTTTTTCAGCAGATCCACCAGTCGCCCAATCAGTTGTGCAGAGTCTACACAGAAACATTGGTAGCAGAGCCACAAAATTATAAAAAAAAAACAAAAAAAACATCTAGATTTAGTAGCATAACCACTGAATATTCTTGCCGCTTTTGCCGCTAATATATTTATGTTCAATAGTAATGATAGATAAAGTAATGCATTTCAATACCACCTACCATATAATTTTAGTTATCCACGATCCTACTGAAGTATTTCTGAATTAGCCTAGAATTGAGACTGGTTCTCTCTCTCTACAAAAACATCTGTCCATGGTGTATCTAAACAAATATGGCTGCTTATGAGGAAAAAATAAAGGAAAAAAAAATACTACCAAGGACAGAAAAACATTGTGGATTTCTGCAGAACCAATGAGCGAAACATTAAATTCTAAACTAAACTGAGGTGAAAGAAATTAGATTTTATTCAAAATGACAGGTGACCAATGAGCTCCTTCATTTCACATGTGTCACAAAAATAAAGAAATGTGATTGAATGGTACAGTCTGAATCTGGCTTGGATATCTAGGGCTGCAACTAAAGTAGTAATCAGCTAGTCAGACGTTTATCTCTGTTTTACATGAGTCTTTTTAGATACATTATTGACCAAATAAAGGTTACAACACAGTGATTGTAGACTTATAAATACACTATATGAACATAGTGTATTATTGATGCAGATCTAAGAATAGTGAATTATTTTCTGACAACTTGAATTGATAATGCCACTGTCTTTGTTATAAAAATATCTTTTCATATGTGTTTTAGCAGAGGTAGGTCGTTACATTTACTTGAGTAACTTTTTAATGACAATCCACCTTTTAAAGTACTTTTCTCGCAGGATACTTTCACTTCTACTTGAGTATTTTATTTATTTTTTAATTGAAGTAACAGTACTCTTACTTAAGTAAAAGTTGCGATTACTCTTCCCACTGTGAGTAAGTCTACAAGTAACAAAAGCTTTATGTCACGTTCTTGCATTGCTCCTTCAGATATGATTAAGTGTGTCTCAATTTTTGTGTCTACCCTTCGAAAATACCAGATTTTTTTTCCATTATTTAATGTTTAATCCTTCAAATTACTTTAACTTTATATTCTAAATCAAATGTTACATCCCGACATTTACTCTTTAAATTACTATTGCTTGAATCATTTTATTTTGAAGTTACCTCTCCGTTTTAGAGTCTGTGCAGTTCAGATAACAATTACTATTATTAAAACACGACTATTATGTTTTATATAATTGAAGAGTGAGAAATGTGATATATGTGAAGCCTAGATCCTGACTGTAGTTCACATGTTTTGCTGTCTTGCTAGTTCCTCGTTTGGAGAGGGCTTTAGCACTGAGCTGACACTTCAATCTGGACGTGCTAATCCTATTACTGCGGAGCACAGTTTGCCTCGGTGCGAATGGAGTGTGAGGACAGGACTGTGCTTTCATGGTTTTGGCTGTGAGCTGCAAAACACGCCCAGCCCTGTGTGCAATCTGTTATCGTCCAGGGTTAAGTCAAAACAGTGACACCAGGCTAGAGGCACACCCTGCACAACGACAAGTGTCAGAGGGGCCCTGAACGCCTCAGAACCACGATTTTGATACCACCATGAAAATAAATAAAATAAAACATGGTTCAACTTCATAATAAATGTACTATTTAAAGACTTAAGAAAGACTTAATTCATAATGAGCAAATAGTTTTATTAAGAATGATTCACACTTAGTAACTACTTAATTAAGGAGTTAGAGTTAAGAGTTAGAGATATTGTTCAGCCAGAATCATTCTTGATGAATTTTGTTTTCATCGTGAATAAAGTTAAGAGTTACCAGGACCACATATTATTCAGTTAACTTGTAGTAATATGCATACTGAGTAGTTAATGTGATCTGTGTTAGTGTTTATTAAGTACTTAGTAATGTTTTATTCTGTATGAGTGTATAACTGTATTTAAAGCTACCATCTGTAAGTTTATTCGAGTTTTTTCACCAGTAGATGGCAGATGTGAAACCTGTTCCCCTCTTCCCTGGCTCCTCTCCTTTTCCTCACTTGCCCTTTGTTCAGGCTGTGCTCTTCTGCTCTTCTGTCCAAAGCCAAAGTGTGTGAGAATAAAAACAGGGCCCATTCAGCCAGTCTAATTACAGATGGTAGCTTTAACAACTATTTAGTTATTAACTATTTTAAGAGACAAAGAGGGCCCACTTACTCCCAAACTGCATCTAATTAAGTGACACAGTTTCCACTGATCGAAACGCTCTCACTTTTATGTTCGCTGTAGTAGCCTAGCATCAGTAATGTGTGTACATACACACACATTCATACATGTGTAATGTGTGTACATAGGCACACATACATACATACATGTGTGTGTGTACATACACACATACATACATGTGTGATGTGTGTACACACATAGACATATGTGTGTACATACACACATACACACACACGTGTGTGATGTGTGTACATACACACACACACATACATACATGTGTGATGTGTGTATACATACACACACACCCCCACACACACGTGTGATGTGTGTACGTACACACACATACACACACGTGATGTGCGTACATACACTTCTTACCTTACAATGCACTAAGAAGTGCTTAATAGACACAGCATAAAACATTAGTAACAACTAACTAACTGACCTGTGTCCACACAGAGAGCATTTAATATGCGATCTGTAAACTTAAGTGTTACCACAGTGTCGGTACGAGCAAACCCTGGGGTTTATAAGGGCTTGTAGGTTTAGGGGGGGCTGTACCTGTTCTCTTGCTCAGGACCTCCACCACAGATGGAGGGAAGAAGCCCACCCGGTCTGTCCCACGCTGGGGATCATGGATGTGACCTTTCCAGCGGCCGTCTGAGGGCTGCTCCAGCACCTGACCAAACAAATGTTAAAGTTTAGATTTTGTGCTGAATTTTTGTTTTGTTTGTTTGTTGTTGTCTCTTTAGAGATGTTACCGTTTAACCTAGAATGCTCCACCTCCATAGTATGGAATTAAGCTTATCTCTGTCTCCATGGAGAAAATCAGATGATGCCACCAGGCCAAGTTACAGGTCAGTTACAGGAGAGGCAAGCCCGTTCATGTATAAATGAGCCAATGTTTTTCATAGAGACAGCCAGAGGGTGGACCCCCCACTTAAACTATGTAATAAATAAATGAGGTACTAAGGTTGGGTAAGTTATTCTGAGTCTATAAATATAATTGTTTTGTGAAGCTGATTTAGAAACAGTTAAAAGTACTGTACCTGATTTTTATAAAAATGTGAAAAACAGCTAGTTCACTGTAAACAGTTCGCAGTGGTCCAAAGATATTCCTCACTTACTTAGCATCCTAATTATTCATCACAATTGATTTATAAGCACTTTTCACAACTCTCAGAGGCCAGAGCATGCTAGTTGTTGTTAGCTTTACTGCGAGCTAACAACAACGAGCATGCTAATTGTGAACTTTTTAATTATCAGACAATAAAATGCAGAGCAAACTTATTTTAACCCAAGAGCTGCTTATGCAATATATCTGTACGGGGCAAGACACATTTTGCCAACATACATGTGTAATCAGATACAGGCCCTTTAAATGTACTTTTGTAACTGTTGCCTAAGCTTATTAAAAATGAAAACACAATAAACTTCCATGTTTAGTCTTCCGAAAAAATTTAACAGTGGGAATTCTGCTCTATCGTGGTTTAATTTTTATTATGGTATAAAGATTGACAGTTTACTATCACGTAGTCTTGTCGATTTCGATACTAAGGAATAGACTTGATATTCAATAGTGACTCAAATAACACAATTAAAAAATCTAAAAAAATAATAAAAAAAAAAAATTAAATTTGACTATTTTCAATACTAAAATGAAGTACTTTCTTCATTTTAGTCTGTCTGTCTGTGTAATCCCTCAGTCGTCATTGGGTGTATACCAGTCTGTGTGTCTTATACTTCTGTTCTGATACAGCTCAAGATCAGTCTAAAGATATTCATGAAAGGTTTGGGACTTTTTTAGAATCAATACTCAAATTAATATCTGGTTTCGATACTAGTTTTAGTATTGATTAGTATCTGACACTTTTGACAGCTCTACTTGACGAAAGTATTCTGCATAAAGTGGAAGGTATGTGCTGTTTATCTTCAATCCGACTCCTCCGGGCATGTTTTTGAAATGGTGGAGCAGAGCCAAGGAGCTGTGAAAACACTTTGAGTTACCACAACGCTGCAGAGGACAAAAAGACAAAATCAGAGGACATGTTCAGACAGGAGATGTGTCACATTGACTTGTACCAAAGCATCCACAGTCTGTCTGAGGGAGTGTGTGGAGGGGAGAGCAAACGAGGGGTTAATAAGAGAGGGACTGGGGCGAGTCTGTGCATGTGGCTTCTGCTGTGAGCGTGGACAGTACTCAGCTATACACAGAGAAGGGCTGATAAGGTCTGAAGAGCGGGATGTCAAGATTATTATGTTATAGGGTTGTCTAAAGTATCGAAAATCAGCTACTAGTCAATACTAAAACTAGTATTCAAACTAGATATTCATTTGAGTATTGATACTATAAAAATCCCATTCTCGTTTGAGCATGTTTCAGTACAAAAAAGTCCCACTCTCGTTTGAGCATGTATGTCACAGGACATAAATTAACATTTCCTCAATAGCTTTAGAATGATGGAGCTGCATCACAACAAGACACATAGACTAGTTTACACACACTATGAACCTACTGGACAACTGAGGGATTACACAGATATAAGACACATGGGACTGTAAAAGAAAATACTACAATTTAATGTGAAAAATCACATTCTGCTATTATTTTTTATTATCACCTTCAGAATCAGTAATGGGTATCTATATCATGTTCCAAATTTTAGTATCAGGACAAGACTAATCTGATCATAAAGAGCCAGCCTAACTAAATGAAACCAAAATGTAAACCTAAATGTAAAATGCTTGTATATCTGGTAATGTGTACTAATATCACAGTTATCAGGTTTTTATGGTGCCTGTTTCCATGGCGATGTTATTGCTTGGAATGTTTCACATTGTAGCATTAAGCTACACATCAGATCTGTGAAGAGGTGACCCTACTCACATCAAGAATGCATGTTATTCAAGGTAATTCTTAGCAATAATTAATTAAGAAATTTATTAAATCCAATATTCATACTGTGAAACAATCCAAGTGTTCCAGCATCTGCATGGAGAGAAGCAAGTGCTCACGAAAAAAGTTTACACCTTTAAAGCATCAAAAGTTGTTGACTATCCCTTGACTTTAGCTCTCCCCAGTTGTGTTGTCAGTTTCCCTCCCTTTAGTCTAAGAATGTGGAGCAAAATCTGCATTTTGCCAGAGCAGGGCACCAGGGGAAATCAGATTTGCCTATCCCTCATCTCACATTCCAAATATGACCCATATCTAGGCTCTCATTCTGGGATATAAAGTTAGCTGCAGGACTGTGTAAATACAATACACCATATCCTGCTTTGAAGTCTATTGTAAAAGAAGAAATACTACAGCCCCTCATCTAAAGGACTAATTATTTCCTAAACTAGAGGTGAATAGACTAGACAAGAGAATACATTTTTGTTTTGACAGGGTTCTGGTTACAGCCTTAAATATCTGTCTGAAATGAGGAGCACACCCTAGGAGACCAATGAGTATCTGTTATTAGTTAAGTCCATCTAACTACTCTAAGGTGTGAACTGTATCTAATATTTTACATTTTATTTTGATCGTTCAAACCCCTAATGAGTGATATCACTGCTATTAGCCTACTCTGATTATCCCTGTTGTTTTGTTTGTTTTGATTTGATACCTTGGGTGGTACCTTACACCTCCATTTCTGCCCAGAGATGGATTGTTTATACAAATATACAAATAAAAATTGTGTACCAAAACAATGTCCCCCGCTCTGAGGTTAAGGGCCGTGGGATCGTGGAGGTTCCAGTAGTCCTTCACAGCTCGCACCTGGAGAGAGCTGGACGCCTCTGCACACAAACAAATAAAATACAAACCAGAAATGAATGTGGAACTGTGAACGCTACTAAATCCCAGAATCACACGTGTAAACGTATGGCCAAGTTTAAAGGGCCCGTATTATGTTATTTTCTTGTCTATGTTATAATGTTTCCTCATCAAAAACATACCAAGAGCTGTGGTTTATTTCCCTCACACATGTTTAACACACAAACCCTGCATATTTATTCTTCTCTCAAACTGAAAACTGTTCCACCTTGTGATGTCATGTGGTAATACAGGAAAAGCTCCACTGTGTTTTAAACTCCACCTTCAGTAGAATCATTTGGATAATTTCAGCCCTGCACTTGCCAATATCTACTGAACAAAATGAAGATGTAGACAGACTAATAATAAAGGGTTACTCAGACATGTGCGGATGAAACAAAACACAAAATCATACTGTTAAGGGCTGCTCGCTGGCCTTTCCAAACAAGTGTTAAGACAGAACAGTACATCCAGAACACTGCTGCTCAGGTCCTGACTAGAACCAGGAAGTACTTCACAGATGTGTCCTGTGGCTCAGGTCTCTGGCTCCTGTGGCTCAGAGAATAGACTTTAAAGCAGCTCTGCTTGAGAACAAGTCTCTCTATGGACCAGCACCAAAGTACATCTCCCACACTGAGCCACATGAACCATCTCACACTCTGTGGACTTCAGGGACCGGCCTCCTGCTGGTGCCCAGAGTCAGGACTAACCATGGGGAATCAGTGTTTCAGTTTTATGCAGCTAAAACCTAGAACAGTCATCCTGAAGATGTGAGACAGGCCTCTACTTTGACAATGTTTAAATCCAGACTCAAAAAGTTCTGTTTAGCTGTGCATACGACTGAAAGGTTTTTATTCTGCACTTTGCTCCTTTAATGTTAATTCTATGATGATTGTTTGTGATTATTTAAGTTTTGATTTGTTGTATTGTGATTTTAATGTCTTTCTTATTCTGTAAAGCACTTTGAATTACCTTGTGTACAAACCCTGCCTTGTCTTGCCTTGCCTCCAGGTATGTTTTGATGGTGTAACAACATTGTAACATGGCTCAAAGCTCAAGAGTCAATTTTGTGTGTAGGACCTTTAACCCTTAAGAGCTCACTGACCCCTGAGCAGCTGCTTGATCTCCCTGCTGGCTGTAGACGTTGTGAATTGGTTGACGATATCCAGAGCTGTCTGGTTGTAAGTGTTGCGCATGTTGACGTTGATGCCTGCCTGCACACAAGAAAGAAAAAGACAGTTAATATTTTTTTTGTTCTTGCAGAAGGATCTTAGGAGGTCAGAGTTCAGACCTCAGAGCAATGTCACGCATTACTTGCAATTGCAGAGGCCACTGGAGGCAGCACACACTCAGTTTTTGATCACCAAGTTGCAAATTTACCTAGATTCCAGTAAGATTACCAAAAAGGACTAGGAACTGTGGACAGTATGATGAAAGCAGACCTAGTATTTAAAACTAACTTTAAACCATTAATGTCATTCATGTCATTTAATGTTTTTCTTATTCTGTACAGCACTTTGAATGTGTACAAATTATGCTACACAAATAAACTTGCCCTGCCTTTCCTTAAGCAGACTATAGTTGTTTCCCCTTCTCATTTACCCTCTTGAAGTTTTAGAGTGATTCATGCAAGTTTGAGCCAGCTTTATTCTCCTATATCCAAGATGTCATTGCGCCAATCAACCACCGTTTTCACCGCCACTGGTACATGCCCACTGCTCTGCACGTACTTCACAAATTCACGTTGCTCATTAGTGTGGTGTGCAGCTATCCATCAGAGGTGCGGACAGCTTCAGGGCTCTTTGTTGTGATGACAGTCATGGCAATGCCAGCTCAGACTAGACTTCACAGTTTCTTAACACGTAGTCATTTTAGATCAATGTTGTGATTTAAAACATCCAAATTATAACATAATGATCCATGGGTGTCATAGATTATAACGATATAGCAGATAAAAGCACAATATGTCTTGTTTAAAACACAATACACAGAGTTTAGTAGGGGAAAAAAAGTATATTTAGTATTTAGTTCTATTTTAACTTACATCAAGCAGCAGCCGCACCACCTCTGTCTTCCCGTAGAGGGCGGCCTCATGCAGTGACGTGCCTGCTTTTGTGGCTCTGTTGATGTCGATACCAGCTTTGAGCAGCAACCTACAGCAAAACACAACCAGAAAACATATTGTAGGCCCTTGGGTAAAAGCATCGATTTACTGAGCCTTCGGTAACATGTGATTAGCCCCCTCCGCCACTCCCTCCCCCGCCCACGCAGCCCCTCCCTGCTCCGCCTGTACGCATCCACATTCAGAGGTGGTTTAGTACTCGGTAACTTTTTTAAGACATTGTACTTTTCAGACTAAGTTTTTACTCCTACTTGAATCATATTTTTTATTCAAGTAAAATTACTCTTAATTGAGTAAAAGTTTTGGTTATTCTCTCCACTGTGAGTAAGTCTATAAGCATACAAAGTTTTACGTTGACAATGTGAAATTATGTGAACATATGTGTTTCTTGTTCCTTTGTCCTTCCAATTATATTCACTTGTATCTGCACAGTTACTCTTAAAGTTACTTTTACTTGACTAGTCGTTTTTGCAAATACTTTTTTTTTTGTTTTTTATGATACTTGAGTCATTTCTTGGAGCACTACTTTGTACGTCGACTTGAGTGAAATTTTTGGCTACTCTACCCACCACTGTCAACAAGTAAACTTATTTAGGAGGAGTAAATACTACAGAGCAACTGCTGGAAGGAATTAACTCAAGTATGCACACTCCTCTTCTGTTTCTATCAATCTTGTTTACATTTTACTCAGACATTTTAATTAAATGTGATGTATAATTGAAAACATGCTCAAAACAGGATCTAAGGGAACTTTTCTACAGCAGGGTCTGTTATTGCATTGCCTGGAATGTTCCACAGGATGGCATTAAACTTATCACACAGGTAAACAGGTGATAACACTAGGCAAAATTATAGGTCAGATCTGTGGAGAGGCGATCACACTCCCTCTAAGAATGCATCTTTTACACACCTACAATTGAAGAAATGCTAAATAGTTAGTTTGATGCAATATTGTGAAACATTATGCTTGTGCAAAGCAATAACATCTCCGCTGAGCCAAGAAGATGACGAATCCATCACCAGAAAAGTTAGACGGTGCCCATTTAAAGTTTTAAACAGTAAAACATACATTTTACAGTTGAATTTCATGTGCAGTCACCAACACAAGTACCAATAGGTCACAGCTAACAATGTGAATCAATAACCTGCCTGCAGCACTACTCACGCTACATCCGCACAGCTCAGGACGTCACTGGGCTAAACTAGGCCAAATCTGCATATCACTGCTTCACAAAAGCAGGGTATCAACACAAATATTATTGCATTTACAAGTCTAAATCAAACCACATTTTTGCATAAACCAGGTCTCAGAATCCTCCCCATGTGATAGTGCGGCGTTCCTCTTAAAATGAGACGCTTTGAAGAGACAGAAATCCCCGGGAGAGAGACGAGATTGTGCTGAGTAAACTCTGCACACGGCCTCAGTGCTTTTTGTGACATCTCAGCAAATATATAGAGAGCATGAACAACCTGCCTGAAATTGTCATACAGTCAGATTAAGGGCAGGGTCTATAAAATATATGGGTGATTCATATTTTTGGAAGGAAATGACCACACTGAAAATCCACATATTGGTCTATACTAAGCTTATGACTTAAACTGCATAAGACAGGTTAGACTACTCATTTTACTAAAACAAACACAAAAATAAAGTGTCTGTAGATTTAACACAAAATAAATCTAAAATTGTTTTTTTTTGTTTGTTTTTTTTTATTTTATTTATTTATTTTTTACACTTGGTGAAGTTCATCATTTTACTTCCTGGTTGGATAGCAGCAGATATGACATGCATATCGGTTACCTGGCAACCATAATGTAAACAAGGGCCAAAACCTAAACTCTAAATTACACAATAGTTATGATTTGAAGAACAAAAATAAATGACAGCACCTTTATTTTGTTAAATAAAAGTTTAAACTGCCAGAAAAAATGCTTTCCCTGTGCAAAAATTGTCCCTGCATTTTGGATTGAATTTTCCGTGTTGATGACATTGGGCGAGAGATTCTGTTTTAGAACTCAGCATTACTTCTTGTATTTTTGTACAAAACTATGATAAATATTTCCACAGGTACTATCCCACCAGAATTAGCAAAACATGAAAACCTGTTGTATGCATTTTAAAGGTGTACTATGTTACTTTTCTGGTGGAGGGTCTGTTACTGGCTTGTGGAGATGTTGCATTGCCTTGCAATAATTAAATTATGTGTGTGTGTTTAAATACAATAGAAACATGTCTTAATACTGTGTGGAAATGTTCTTCCTTTGGCTATCTGTCTGTCTCCATGGAGAACCTTCCAAACTATGGTTTTAACTTTTTATTTCCATGGAATTATGCACTTGACTTTCCACCTCCAGAAAGTTACATACTATTGCTTTAAGGTAAATTCTATCACAGAATTCTGACCTGTCCTCCGGCCCAACTGTGGGTGGTTTCAGTTGTGATATCACGTGAACCAATTGATTTCACAATTTTGAACAGTCATGAGAACGTGTTGCTCCATCTGTGTGCTCTGTGTGAATGGGACTCATTAGGAGACTGTCTGAGAGGCAGGGTGGAGCCTCTTACATAAGCACAACAGGACTTACACATACACTGGCAAAGTACCACACCAAGATCGCACAATGTTCAGTTTATGATAGGCAAATACCACTGTGATATTCATTATGCAATGCACACACTTAAAGTGCTTTGACAGATCTCTACCGATGTGATCAAGTGTCATTAACTCCGACCAAAATGCAAGACAATTTGTGCATAGTTTACGTCTAACCTTCATGTAACAAAATAGAGGTGTTGTAATAATCTATTATAATTTACGATGGAGTATAAGGGTCAGTTAAATAAAATAAATTATGCAGGCGCTACGAGAATAAAGTCTTTTGTCATTTTGACATTAAAGACTAATGTTACGAGCATAAAGTCGAAGCCTGAAAAAGTTGTAATTTTATGAGAATAAAGTCATAGTACCAAGAGAATAAAGCCATAATATTACGACAATAAAGTCGTAATATTACGAGAATAAAGCCGTAATATTATGACAATAAAGTTGTAATATTACGAGAATAAAGTCATAATATTACAAGTATAAAGTTGTATTATTACGAGAATAACGTGGTAATATTACAACAATAAAGTGGTAATATTACGAGAATGAAGTCGTAATATTATGAGAGTATAGGCTGCTGTGCATGAATGAGTGACTAGACTAGTGCATTAAGGAGAATTTGGAGCACTTTGTTCGGATAAACTTTCAACTGGGGTTTACACACGATGAAATACTATGTCTTTTAGCTCACCATCACCACACTATCATCAGTATAAGTACTTTGAAGGGACACTGCAATCATTTGAGTTTGTTTAGTCGGAGGAACTATACAGATTTGGAAGAAATTGCTATATCTGAACAAAATGCTCCAAATTCTTCATAACGCACTAGTCACTCATTCACGCACAGTAGCCTATGCTCTCATAAAATTACGACTTTATTCTCCTAATATTACGACTTTATTCTCGTAATATTCTGACTTTATTCTTGTAAAATTACGTCTTTAATGTAGAAATCCTACGACTTTATTCTCGTAGCGCCTGCATAATTTATTTTATTTTACTGACCATTATACTCCGTCGTAGTAATTAGACAAGCGTAAATTAGACAAGTTTTGACCCTTGTTAACATCATGGTTGCTTGGTAACATACCTCTACAGATGTCACATCTGTCAAACCTGGAAGAAAAATTATAACCTTCACCAAAATTACAAAACTAGAAAAGATTAGCAAAGATTTTTAGGAAAATCTTAATGATATTTTAGGGAAATCAGTAGTCTAACCTGTCCTATGCCCTTTAAATGAGTGGGATGTACCCTGCACTCTTTCAGTTGTGTTGCTAGTGCCTTAACTGGCAGATAGAGGACACATTCTCAGTATGTGGACAGACCAAGCCTCATGTGAAAGCTCAGAACCAGAATTCACTCACTGAACTGCAGAGGTTGCATTAGCTCTGGTCAATGATTCGCTGCAGGTGCCAGGTTTGACAATTCTCTTTTCTGGTGGGGGTCTGTTACCTGCTTGCTGTTGTAGAGGTTCTTTCTTTGCTTAAAATGTTCCACACTATGGCATTAAACTCTATCAAAATCTATCTAGCATGTATTTAACTGAATTGTTCAAAAATCCCTTCAAACACATGCATTCTTTGTGCGAGAAATTATCAAGTTACAGGTCAGATCTGTGGAAAGGTGCCACACTCACAATAATAATACGTTTTTTTAAGGTATTTTTTCAGCCACTAAAAACATCTAATTACATAAATACAACCTGTTGTTGGTCCGTTAGCCTTAGAAGTTGTTTGGCTCTAAACTGTGTTGCTAGGGCAGTGAAGGGGTGGAGCTTACTTGATGACATCCTTGTGTCCGTTGCGTGCTGCCAGGTGGAGGGGCGTGGTGGACGGGGGCTCTGAACTGTCATGGCCGCCTTCACCCTCCAGCAGAGCAGTCACCATGTTACTGCTGAGTAATAACTGTGACACCTACAAACACATGAAGGAGGAGAATTCAGAATATACTGTTTATTCTAAGTTTGATTAAAAGAGACATATTCTGCAAAATCAACTTTTATTATACTGATACTTTGCAGTGACATCATGCTGGGGCTGTTCTACACGTATGTGTTTGTGGAATGTTCATTAGTTGCCATGGTGACACAGTGCACACATTTCCGCTTCGGAAACCAATGGAATGTTTTTTGTTAAGTCACAGAATATAACATAATGATCCACAGGTGTCATAGATTATAACTATTGAGCAGACACAAGTACAACAGGTCTTCTTTAAAATACAAATTCTACCACAGAATCCTGACCTGTCCTCCAGCTCAATTATAAACATTTAGACTACGCTACAGCTAACATGTGCTTCTTCCAGCCAATGAGAGTTCAGGACACTGCAGTGCTAAATAGACTCCACATCAGAGCGTGTTTGAGTGGGTAACATGTGCGGATAAGCCCTGCTGTCTGCCCATGCTGTGTAATGTTCACTGTCATCAGCTGTCTGTGCCCTTAAACTGGGGTCAAATGATACACCACTTGGGTGAGGCACATGTACAATATGTTTTTGAATTCCTTGGTATCTGCGTTTCATCTGAGTGTGTGGACTTTAAGAAGACAAACTGTGAATTTTATGACTAATTAGTAATGAACTACAACATATTTTGCATTTTGTTCACTGTAAACTGCAACATTGATCTAAAAAAACTGCAACATTGATCTAAAAAAACTGTAGGCAGTCTGATATCCAGACACTTCTCTAATACTTTGAATATGTGAGTCTGGTCACCAGTGAATCTTCCAGAGTTCAGATGGGCATGAGTGATAGGTGGATTAGCCAATCACAGATTTGCATGGTCCATCCATATTGGAAAAAAAATATCACAGGGGACTGAAAAACATGAATTTCTACAGAATCAATGAGCCAAGCACTAAACTGTATTAATCTGAGGTGAGAGTAATGCCATTTTAGTTGTAAATGATGGGTGATCAATGAGTTTCTTCGTTTCACATGCTGCTGAAGTAAACAAATCTGATTGGACGATCACATTTGGTTCTGGCTCGACACTTGATGGAGGGCATGGGGACCAGACTGATATCCCTCTGTATAAAAATATACAGATATATGAGTCTGGATTTGCCACGCAAGGAAACAGGTGCATTGGCTCCTTGCTCAAAATTTCACTCATGGCAGATAGTTGGCTCATGGCAAAAAAACCCCAAAAAACATTACATTACATTTTATTTTGCCTTATTACAAGTAAATGCAATTGGCTATTAAATGAATTTTCTGAACTTAAACAAGACAGATGTTTTATCAATTCCATTTTACGCACATTTTTTTAAAATAAAAATAAATAAAAATTCCAATTTCCTCCTCTTAAATCTTCCATCTGCTCCAAAACACATGCTTTTACTGACAGAGGATCGGCTGTAGACATAACATATTCACTGTTACCTTTTATTGTTTAAAAATGCCATATTTGCCAAAGCAACGTATTAACATGTTTAGTAAATTAAATTTTTGGTTTTGACGCTCTGAGCCCCCCCCCCCCCCCTTGCTCCCTGTGTCACTCTATATAGGGCTGTACTTAACTAAAGATATTCTCAGTGGACTAAAGACTTGTCCTGCCAAGCAATTGGTCGACTAAAAAGGGGGCGTGGAAAAAGCTTTCAAATCTATTATGCATCTCTATGTATCTGACCCAAACTGTACTCACAAGACTGACTATTTCCTGCTAAGACTATTTTATGTGGAAAAAAGTACAAGAAATGGGGTATTTATATGTTAAAAAGGCAGATTAAATTCAGGATTCGCTCCTAAATATTCAGCTAGCTCACTTCATATAATTCCTGCTGTTGAGTTTGCATAATCCCCTCTTTAAATTTTTATTAATTGCAGAACCCTATTTTTGCTTAGGTTTGCTTGTATTTATGTATTTATGTATTTATGTATTTACCTTTAATCGTCCAAATTCACAGGCTAGGTCCAGTGGTGTCTTCTTGGCCTTGTTGCGCAGACAAGGGTTGGACTGGTGCTGCAGTAACATCTCCGACTGACACAGAGAGAAAGTCCAGTGTAACTGATCCCTCCTGTCATCTATAATACATCTACGCTGCTGTGTTTTGTCTTTAAACACACAGAGGAACAGGAGAGGCCTAGTGTGACCTGGACTTAGGTTCACTACTATTATCCTCAGTGTGGGGTCAAAGCTTAAAGTGCATATGACAGGTTTTCATGTTTTTAATTATGACTTGGTTTGGCCTGTGTCCAACCAGGAATTCAAGTTAGAAATTTCACCAGGTTTAAAAAAAAAACAAAAAAAAAAAAAAACTACACAAAACTATGTACATGTTTCAGTAGTTTCTTAAATATACTGTTAGCTATGTTTTAGTGAAAAAGTACTCTAGCCTGTCATATATACTTTAAAGGTGCACTATGGAACTTTTCTGGTTGAGGGCATGGTTTGTCTCCATGGAGATATAGCTAGCAAATATTATGTGTTTTTCTTGCTCAAAAATATCTTGAAATTCTTAATGTGAGCAGCCTCATCTCTACTTAGAAGTTCAAAAACTCCTACAATTTAACTACCGTGGCCATAAATATTCACAGTAATTGGAAAGCCGGTTAATCTTGACATTGTTACATCTGACTGCCTGGGCAGAGTTTTAAGTCACACTGTTCCTTATATATCCTTATTATACCCCCAGACTCCACCCCTCCTCCTTCACTCTTTCTTTCTTTTTTCCTCCAGGTACTGCCCAGTTTAGCAGCTCTATTTGAAATGTGGTTGTGTATGTATTTTTCAGCAGTGAAAACAACTGTACTGTATTAATAAAAAGAAAAAGGTTTGTTGTTTAATGCCATAGTGTGGAATATTCCAGGCAATAGCATCTCTGTAGAGACAAGCAGGTGGCATGTCCTCCTCCAGAAAAGTTACGTAGTTCACCTTTAACTTACCAAATCAATTTTACAATTTACAAATGATAACAGATAATCATTCATTTTGCAGTGCTAGTTTTTGGTCACATGATCCCCTCCGCTGGTGGGAGGATCCATTAGACATTCCAATGTTGAGACGATGGACTGGAATGCACGTCTATTTAGCAGTAGACAATACCAGGTGGTGCACAAAAGGTGTAAGTTTCAGCGCTGGGGCCCGGGGGTGGAGTGTGTGTTTAGGGTACCCACCACCTCGTAGTGTCCATATTGTGCAGACAGGTGTAAGGGGATCTGCCCGTCCAGTGAGGGGGAGTTGACCGAAGCGCCCGAGCGGAGGAGCAGGAGGACAGAGTCAGATTTGCCCTGCCAAGCGGCGTAGTGGAGAGGGCGCATGCCTAAAAGAAGACAATGATTTTTAGCTTTATTTCCTCAGTTAAAGGCACTGTCTTAAAAACATGAAAAAATAAACTAGTTCATTTTTTGCAGTGGTCCAACGTTATTCCTCACTTACCTTATGCATTCAGAGCATCCTAATTATTCACTGCTGTGACTTTATGAGCATTTTTCACAACTCTGAGACCAGAGTTTTACCATCACAGTAACGCTAACAACAACCAGCAAGCTAACACATATGTCCTGACTATAAAATAATACAATTATTTTTAATTACATGCAGGGAGCACACATTGGACGTACTGTGATCTCAAGAGCTAAAAAAATCATGTACAGGGAATAAAGAACACATATGACATATTCTTGTGGCTTGTACAATTACATTTTAAACACGCTTTGGTCACCTCAGGAAAAGTATTCCACTTTTTTTTTTTACTTAAAATAATGTCTGCATTTGGAAAATATACTTTCTAAACACCTAATGAGGCATTTAGCAGAACACCCTCTGCTGTCAACGAAGGAAATGTACACATGAAGTCCTTATGTTCCATGAATGTTACGCCGTGCATACATTATGAACACAATTTAACTGCAGAATGAGTGGAGAGAATGTGTAGAAGTCCACATTTGTACCTGCGACACAGCAGTAAAAAAAAAATCCAAACAGAGCAGACTTTGGATGAACGCATTAATGAAATCAGCATGAATGAGGTAAAATACTAGGTATGTTTCTGATGAGGGAACAACAGTGTAACATGTTTGAATCTTTTATATGATTTAATTTCATTATTATTGTTGTTATTATTATTTTAATTAATGTATTTATTTTTTGCATAATGTGTGTCCTTACTTTCATTTATTAAGCGTAGAGTATGTCAAATCTAATATTGCTTTCAATAATGATGCTGATATATTGTTATTTACAGAAACCTTAAGAGTGATGTCCAAATTGTTTATACTAAAATTTGGTGTTTTGGTGCTCAAGACGATTATCCAATCACAAAGCAGAACGAGCCTCACACGAGTCATTTGTGTTGCCAGTGTCAATGCTGAAATCCAGTTGGTTTAAACCTAAAAGGACCCCAGCACATACAACCAGTCTGCACAGGCTATGAAGCTCATGTACATAAACTTCTTGATCAGTTGATGGAATCTCACATGGCTCATAGTGCTCGTTTGAAGTAAATAATGTGCAGTATATGTGAACAAGGCCGACCCAAAAGTAAACAGTGTATTTAGCCCTTCCCTTGAGACAGATATAAAGCAGAGTCCACCAGCAATCTCACCAGAACTGAAGAAGCGGCTTGAAAGCGAAATGTTTTCACTCTAAAACTTTTGTCCAGGTGACAGAATTATATTTTTTTCTTCTAAAACTAAAACATTAAAATTGTTTCTAAAAATGTACCCAGACTTATTCCAAAAAAACGTTTCCATTCGCCGCTCACTCCACAGTCTATACTGCAGCAGTTCTCATTAGCTGCAGGTTACGTGAGGACACAAACCTGCTCGAGGCATCACATATTGTCCTTTTGTCTCAGAGATGGATCATTATAAGTAAGCTAATTTAAGTTCACACCCGTTGTTCCTAACACACCTTTTGGAGGTATGAGAATGGTGTAGCCTGAGGGGAGCAGGGGAGCAGTAAAAACACCTGATCTGTCTGACTTTTACTGTCACTGTCAGAATACAAATAAGTGTGCTCTTAATTAGACCTCAACAAGAGTTTAACTGGGGGCGGTTGCATATATAATGTAGTGTTGGTACGATCCTAAAATTTAAAACTCAATTTGTCATTTACTGGTAACAAAAGTCAAATAAACTTGCAGATGGTAGTTTTAAACTGTCCTTCTCCAAACTCCAACTATTCACTCCACATATTCTCTTGCCTTCCTTACAAAGTCAATAATATGATTGGTTAACCCATAATACATTTGGTTGTCGAGTGATCGCCTAAAGAATTACTGCCTGCTTTGAAATCCACCAGAAATGTGTGGCTAATACTCTCAACTCATAGGAAGAAGGTCCCTAGTTTGATTCCTGGGCAACCTTGGGCCTATCTATGTGGAGTTTGCATGTTCTTTCTGTGATTGTGAGGGGCACTCCAGTTTCACCCATCAAAAAACATGCACAGTAGGCCAATCCTCCAGCGAAAATAGACCAAGATCTGGAGTTGGGTCCCCAAGGGCTGCACTGCTCCTGACATTTTACCATATCGATAGCAATTAAATATAAATAACCCAAACCTCAATTAAACATAGTGCAGGGCAGAAATATCCTGTCATGACCATAGACTGTACAGATGGACATAGCTAGCCCATTAGTAACCGCATTCCAAACAGGAAGTGAGTGTGGATGCGATTTAGCTCCATCAACTCTGGCTCCAGTTCACTTTCTATTGAAAAATCTTCACTCCTCTCTATCAGGCACGTCATTCTGACCTTAAAATGTTTGTTTTAATGCATGCTACATGATCCTGGGGTTTGTATTTTGCTATTTTCTCTAAATCAAGATATGAACATTAATAACAGGCCAATCAGGTGCCCTTTTTCTCTGAGATCAACTCCCTCTAGCCTTAGCAACAGCTCTGATTGATGACAGTGTACCTCATTGCTAATTGCTTCAGCAACCTTACCCCTGACTGGCTCTTTGGTTGAGTACTCGGATTTTCAAATACAGAATTTGGTTCTATCTTTATCTTTATTTTTAGTCATACAGTGTTTTCTCATTGAAATTGTAGCTCATATGTTCAATTATTTAAAGTTGATTGGATATGCAGTTTGAGAAGCAAAGCCTTCCTCCTGACAGCTGCCTGATGTACTATGAAGTACTGTACACAGACCCATACAGAACATGATCCTTTGGCCTATTTCAGCTCAGCCAACACAACGAAATTCCAGTTACAAACAATTAATGGTAATATGACTTTCTGGTGGGGAGTCTGCTGTCTGCCACCTGCTTGTCTCCATGGAGATTTGTGGAGAGTTGACTCAGCTCATACTAAAAATTCACGTGTTCAAGGTAGTACAGCCCAAAAGTCACTGACAGTTGAAAAAAAATCATAACTCCTTTGTTTCGATTTTATTTATTTTTTTCAGAGCATTTAGAACTACCCTTCCGACATTAATATGAGCAAATATAGCACCGAGGAACGAACCCTCATTGTACAGTGGTACTTTGAGTCACAAATTCAGAAACCCAGCGGTGTTACCGTCGACATTTTAATACCAGATGCCCCAAATGTAAATGCTGTTAAAGGAATAATAAGTGTTTGTCGCCCTGTGGGGCGATCTTAAAGAAAAGGTGTTTGTGAATAAACCTCAGACAATAAACGACTTAATACGTAATAACGAGGATCAGATAAGAGCCATAAACCCGGAAATGCTTTCAAATGTTATGCAAAGTGTGTTGGATTGGGCTATTCAGGGCCAAACTGAAAATGGTAGACACTTAAAAAACATCCATCCATCCATCCATCTTCTTCCGCTTATCCGGGGCCGGGTCGCGGGGGCAGCAGTCTAAGCAGGGACTCCCAGACTTCCCTCACCCCGGACACGTCCTCCAGCTCCTCCGGTGGGACCCCAAGGCGTTCCCAGGCCAGCCGAGAGACATAGTCCCTCCAGTGTGTCCTGGGTCTTCCCCGGGGCCTCCTCCCGGTGGGACATGCCCAGAACACCTCCCTAGGGAGGCGTCCAGGAGGCATCCTGAGCAGATGCCCGAGCCACCTCAGCTGGTTCCTCTCAACGTGTAGGAGCAGCGGCTCTACTCCGAGCTCCTCCCGTGTGACCGAGCTCCTCACCCTATCCCTAAGGGTGCGCCCGGCCACTCTGCGGAGGAAGCCCATTTCAGCCGCTTGTATCCGCGATCTTGTCCTTTCGGTCATTACCCAGAGCTCATGACCATAGGTGAGGGTAGGAACGTAGATTGACCGGTAAATCGAGAGCTTCGCCTTCCGGCTCAGCTCCTTCTTTACCACAACGGACCGATACAGCGACCGCATCACTGCAGACACTGCACCGATCCGCCTGTCAATCTCCCGCTCCATCCTTCCCTCACTCGTGAACAAGACCCCAAGATACTTGAACTCCTCCACTTGGGGCAGAGACTCACCACCCACCCGGAGAGAGCAAACCACCTTTTTCCGGTCGAGAACCATGGCCTCGGATTTGGAGGAGCTGATTCTCATCCCAGCCGCTTCACACTCGGCTGCAAACCGCCCCAGTGCCTGCTGCAGGTCCTGGCTCGAAGAAGCCATCAGGACAACATCATCTGCAAACAGCAGAGATGAAAACCTGTGGTTCCCAAACCAGGCCCCCTCCGGCCCCTGGCTGTGCCTAGAAATTCTGTCCATAAATATAATGAACAGAACCGGTGACAAAGGGCAGCCCTGGCGGAGTCCAACATGCACTGGGAACAGGTCTGACTTACTGCCGGCAATGCGAACACAGCTCCTGCTCCGGTCATACAGGGACCGGACAGCCCTTAGCAAAGAGCCCCGGACCCCATACTCCCAGAGCACCCCCCAAAGGACACCACGAGGGACACGGTCGAATGCCTTCTCCAGATCCACAAAACACATGTGGACTGGTTGGGCATACTCCCATGAGCCCTCGAGGACCCGATGGAGAGTATAGAGCTGGTCCAGTGTTCCACGACCAGGACGAAAACCACACTGCTCCTCCTGAATCTGAGGTTCGACTATCGGTCGGATTCTCCTCTCCAGTACCCTGGAATAGACCTTACCGGGAAGGCTGAGGAGTGTGATTCCCCTGTAATTGGAACACACCCTCCGGTCCCCCTTCTTATACAGAGGGACCACCACCCCGGTCTGCCATTCCACAGGTACTGTCCCCGACCGCCACGCGATGTTGCAGAGACGTGTCAGCCAAGGCAGCCCCACAACATCCAGAGACTTGAGGTACTCAGGACGGATCTCGTCCACCCCCGGAGCCTTGCCACTGAGGAGCTTGCCAACCACCTCAGTGACTTCAGCCAGGGTGATGGACGAGTCCGCCTCTGGGTCCCCAGTTTCTGCTTCCTCCTCGGAAGACGTGACAGTGGGATTGAGGAGATCCTCAAAGTATTCCTTCCACCGCCCGACAACATCCCCAGTCGAAGTCAGCAGCTCTCCACCCGCACTGTAAACAGTGTTGGTGAAGCACTGCTTCCCTCTCCTGAGGCGTCAGACGGTTTGCCAGAATCTCTTTGAGGCCGTCCGATAGTCCTCCTCCATGGCCTCCCCGAACTCCTCCCAACCCCGAGTTTTTGCCTCTGTGACTGCCCGAGCCGCGGCACGCTTGGCCCGCCGGTACTCATCAGCTGCCTCAGGAGTCCCACGAGCCAACAAGGCTCGATAGGACTCCTTCTTCAGCTTGACGGCATCCCTTACTTCCGGTGTCCACCACCGGGTTCGGGGATTGCCGCCGCAACAAGCACCACAGACCTTACGACCACAGCTACGAGCAGCCGCATCGACAATAGAGGTGGAGAACATGGCCCACTCGGAGTCCATGTCTCCAACCTCCCCCGGGATCAGGGAGAAGCTCTCCCGGAGGTGGGAGTTGAAGACCCCCCTGACAGAGGGCTCCACCAGACGTTCCCAGCAGACCCTCACAATGCGCTTGGGCCTGCCAGGTCTGTCCGGCTTCCTCCTCCGCCAGCGGATCCAACTCACCACCAGGTGGTGATCAGTTGACAGCTCAGCCCCTCTCTTCACCCGAGTGTCCAAGACACGCGGTCGGAGGTCAGATGACACGACAACAAAGTCGATCATCGACCTCCGACCTAGAGTGTCCTGGTGTCACGTGCACCGATGGACACCCTTGTGCTCGAACATGGTGTTTGTTATGGACAAGCTGTGACTAGCACAGAAGTCCAATAACAAAACACCGTTCGGGTTCAGATCGGGGAGGCCGTTCCTCCCAATCACGCCCCTCCAAGTGTCACTGTCGTTACCCACATGGGCGTTGAAGTCCCCCAGGAGAACAACGGAGTCCCCGGTTGGTGCACTGTCTAGTACCCCTCCCAGGGACTCCAAGAAGGCCGGGTGCTCTGCACTGCTGTTTGGCCCGTAGGCCGACACAACAGTGAGAGACCTGTCCCCGACCCGAAGGCGCAGGGACGCGACCCTCTCGTTCACCGGAGTGAACCCCAACACGCAGCGGCTGAGCTGTGGGGCAATGAGCAAGCCCACACCAGCTCGCCACGGCTCCCCGTCAAGTCATTTTTACTTCCCTTGGTTTAAGTCATGATAAGTTCAAGTGTAAGTGAACAATTATAACTGTATGTATTGTCAAAAATCTCGGAAGGTTCAGTTTACCTACTGCTACAATTTGGTGAGTTTAACTTAAGAATTATAGGAGCGACTGAAGATTTAAAAACACTCTTTATTTAGACAATAGAATGTGATTTTCAGCATTAAATCATAGTACTTTCTTTTATATTACCATGTGGCCGTGTATCTGTGTAAAACCTCAGTCATCCCAGTAGGTTTCACAGTGGTCCATGGGTGTGTACTAGTCTATGTGTCTTATACTTCTGACACAGCTCGAAATTATTCTAAAGCTATTCATTTCTGTGCTGTGAATGTGACTTTTATAGTATTGATACCTGCTCAGATAAGTAACTTGTTGCGATACTAGTACCAGATTTTCACTTTTGATGACCCTAACTCAAGGTATTTTCACAAAAACACCTAAAATTGAATGCATGCAAGATAAATCAGATTAATGTTATACAGTGGAACATTACAGGCAGATTAATGACATACAGACAAGCAGGCATGGACGTTACTTAATGCACCTTAAAGCAGACCTATTATGTAAAATAGACTTTTCAGAGCTTTGAATCATGTTATAGTTGTTTTCCTTCTTCTTTACCGTCTGAAGTTGTATTTGGAGTAATTTGTGCGTCTTTGACTAATCTTTAATTGCTTATTTTCATCACATATTGTGATCAAGCCCCGTTTACACTGCCACCTGTACACGCCCAGTGTCCTGTACTTACTTCATTCTTTATATTCTTAATCTGAGGTATGTGTAGGTTTAAACAGCATAGTCAGTTTGGTACAAATCAAAAACAAAACCCCACTGTGCTTCATTTATATCAGTATCTGCCCCCATTTTAAAGTCAGCGGACTTATTTGTTTTATTAAGTCATTCTAGATAAATATTGCGATTTAAATAGTCAAAATTATAATATAATGACCCACAGTTGTCATAGATTATAACTATACAGCAGACACAAGGACAATATGTCTTCTTTACTGGGAAAATGTCTTTTTACTTAAATTTGATTCTCTACTTGAACTATAAAGTGGTCATGTTTTGATCACTTTCCTCCCTCAGTAGCTCCTTACCTCAGGCACTGTCCTCTTGTTGCTAGGACTACAGCGCCTCTTACTCTAGCACAAATTGGACAATCCTCTCAGCACTTCTGCCCCACACTGCTGCTGCTGCTGCTGCTGCTGGGACTTCAAAAGCCTGTCAAATGTATTCCTTCAGCTGCATCTCATTTGGAGCTCAGAGACGCTCCAAAAATGATGAATGTATCAGGAAAGTCCAGGACTGGTTTGTCATGTACATTTTGAAAACATATTTATTTATTTATCATTATTATTGTTATTGTTATTTTCTAAAGATGGGTATTCTACTGCTATGGGGTATTAACTGTTTTGTATCATGTTTTTGTATACAGTATGTATGGAGAATTGTCGTGTGGGAGCATGGGCGACGTAGGTTGTGGGTGGAGCATTGCACAGAATTGTACAGCTAAAATAACTAACTAACGGGAGAGATCGCTAAATTACTTAAACATGCATGGATGACATCTAAAACATCTTCAAGGATGTTTTTGCTGAAGGAACAACATTATACCATGTTAGAAAGCTAAAAAAAATAACTTTTGCGTAAAACCCCCTCTTTAAGAACACATACGCAAAACTGATGTCTTTAAGATAAGATAAGATAAGATAAGATATGCCTTTATTAGTCCCACATTGGGGAAATTGCAGTATTGCACCCCACAGTTAGAGAACAGAAGGAAAATGGTACATGCAATAAAACAAGATAATAGATAAATAGTTTAAAATAATTAAAGAAATAGACTTAAAATTAAACTAAAAATAGACTCTAATATAACCATATTGTACTGTTCCCTCATCAAAAACATACCTGGAGTTGTATTTTGTTTTTAATCACATGTGTTTCATTAATCCTCTTCACATTTTGCCTATTTAGTTGTGTCATAGATAAAACTCCTGAATTTTCTTTCGCAGTTTTTAAGCCCATAATGATGGTCAAGTTCTTTATGTTATAATTTGACATTTTGGTTCTCAAGACAATTATCCAATCAGAAACCTACCTAAACCCCAGCACCTGTAGCCAATCATGAATCAGAGCTAATACAGTCTCTGCAGCTCAGTGAGTGAATTCTGGAGGTTCTGAGCTTTCACATGAGACATGGTCTGTCCATATACTGAGAATGAGACAAACTTGTATGTGTCCTCTGTCTGCAGGTGAAAGCTCTAGCAACACAGGGTCAGTTGTGTTTGTAATACCTTTTTTTAAATACTGTAAGAGTGTAGACTACATACAGTTCTTCTAAGTTACAACATGTGAAATACTTAACCCAAGGTGACCAAAAGCATAATTAAACAAGAACTAAAGCTACAAGAATTAGAGATCGACCAATATGGTTTTTTTCATGGCCAATGCCGATACCAGTTGTTTAGATCCCTGAGAAATTGATGGCCGGTATATAGGGCAGATTTAGGCTATTTTTTTTCCAATGTGTATATGTAATATAAACCCACAGCCCGTTTTTAACCACAAAAAACATTAGTCACTACTGTTGTAGTCAAGACCGCATTAATCGAGATTATGACCTTTCCGAGACAACAGGGCCCAGAGGCAGAGACAAGTCCAAGACCCTTGATGGTTGAGATTGAGACAGGGCCGAGGCCACGGCCCATTAAAGCCAAATTTAGACCGTCTTTATAATTTTCTGCATTCATTTCATTCATTTTGACACATACATATCACTGTTGTTTTTTTGTTTTTTTTTATAAATATCCATTTCATAATGCTGATTTAAGCTCCAAATAAGTCAAACAATTTGTACTTTACTTAAACAATGTGCGCCCCTTTACTGGACCCTCACCCAGAGATTTAGAACCTCTGTTTCAAGCCAACTTGCACTTTACAGATAACTGCTTCATTTTCATATTCATAACTGATTTACATTGTCTTACTGGATATGCAGTGATATTTTCCAGCCTCTGCACATTTACTACATGAAAAGCCCACTGTGACAATGGATGTGTGCACATCCACTACAGCTCGGACGCTGTAGCATATGTGCAAATATCAGCCCCATATATCGGCCCTAACAACAATGCATCATACGTGTTCTTTACATTTATTTTCCCCTGTAGACTCCTTTTCCATGCCGCTCTTTGTACTGGTAAAAGATTTGTAGTCTGAAAGTTGTAACACGTGTATATAAATCTTCAGAAGGCTTTGTGAGAGCTAAAGACGAGTTGGGGCCACTGCTAATTCAGTCCCAGAAGTATAATTCCAAAGAGTTAGAGGGGATTAATCAGCTATGTGCCCACAAGACATATAATCTTATTTCAAATATATTTCCAAATAGCGTGATTTCTGAGTGCTGAAAATAACTGCCTCATGGATATAAACTACCACATAGAATAGTACTACTACCACTACTTTGATTAGAGAATGGGGAACATTTGGTACTGTCTTTAAATCCAAACACTTTCATTAACTGCATGTATGATAGTCCTCTCTATGATATCAATTCTTATTACATTTTCATTTACTTTTGCTTTGTGAAAATAAGCTGTAAAAATCTACCCTGTGTGTTGTGTTTTACCATTGATGTCCTTGATGTCCACCGTGGCCTGGGCGTCCAGTAGTAGGGACAGGAGCTCAGTGGTCCCTGTCAGAGCGGCATGGTGCAGGGCGGAGAATCTGAGGAGAGGAGGAGAACCTGTCAGTCCAGGAAAGGAATGTGTTATTGAACTACACATATGGGCTAGTTTAGCCAATGTCCAATCAAAACCGATCTTAAAGAGGGGGCATTTTACTTCTATGGAGTATTAACTACTAACACAACATATTTACATCACCTTTTATTGGTGATACCCACTAATGACAGTTAGACGTTTTGTATCATGTTTTTGTATATTTATGGAAAATTGTTGTGCGGGAGCATGGGTGACGTAGACTTGTGTGCTAAGCTTTGGACAGAATCTCACAGCTTATTTTGCTCATTTATTCTCTGAGATTGTGTCAAATGTCATGTGAACATAGTTTGACAAATTGTCTGATTTTCTAAAGAGAACTGGAGATGCTGGGGACTGATCCAGGAACTCAGACATGCCATCAGAATCAGAATCAGAATCAGAATCCTTTTATTGCCATCGTTTGTGAACACAGTTCACAAACTAGGAAGTTATTTTGGTGATAAAGTGCAACATAAAACATAAAATACACTCAATAAATACAAATACAAATACAAATAAGGGCATGCACGAAGTTAAAAAAAGATATGCTTAAAAATCAAATAAAATACTTAAAGGTAGAAAATATATACAACAGCAGCATCAGAACAACAGACATGACTTATTAAAGTGACCGGCGTTACAAAGTGTCCAAAACTGCTTTGCACTCTCAGAGGTAGAGTGCAAAGTGTGCACTCTACCTCTGAGCTCCACCCCCTTCATTTAAAATGAACAGACTTAATCCAAGCAAAGCAACTTTTGCAATTCGAAATGATGCTATTTAAAGGGTGCCATAAACAGAATATTGAGTGGAGATGCTGCAGATTGAACCCGCTGAGGATGTGTTCTGGAATATGTGTAGAAAGCACAATTACTAAAGATGCACTGATCTAGCTTTTTCAGTTCCAATACAGATTTCCTTAAAACAAAACTAAGATAAGACAAAATTGATACAAATGTGTTATGCAACTGAAAAAAGCCTTTCTTTAATAAAAATTCTAACATTATGAGAATTTCTGGGTCAACTACAAACACTTATTAGTTAATAATAAATGAGTTATAATTATTTGATAAACTCATCAGCCATAATCCTAATCTCTAAAGTATAAAATATCTCAAGAAAGTACTGCATCTGGGCTCCTACATGTTGAAACACTTGAACCAAATTTATACCGTTAGTGGAAAGAAAGTGTCCCTGGAGCAGCTCCTTTTCACTGTCCATTCAAAGTCTGTAGAGCCCATATGGGACACAGCTGGACTACCCTAGATCATAAACAGGTTATGTGCAGGTGTGTACTTTACTACATAAGTAAAACCACATGTACCTAAGCAAGAGTGAGAGGCTAATCTGTCAATGTTATGGCCTCAGTCTTGGATTTAACAGCTACCCCGGTGGTTTAGAATGGAAGGAACGTACTATTGATTTAAAGGCCCCTTATTCATAGGTTTCAGGCAAATGATTCCTTCCTAATTTTACAGAGAGGGTGTTACACTTCTATGGAGTATTCACTGCTAACACATAACATATTTAGATCATCATGTTACCTCTTATTGTTTATTGGAAAATGCTATATCTGCCAAAAACAACATGTTAATATGTTTAATAAGATCCATTTTCATTTTTGATACCCTGTGTCACCCATCCCCTTACACTCCCCCTTCACAGCGCTGTTACATTACAATCGGCTGCATCTTGCTAACAAAACTACTGCACATCAAATCAGGATTGTGAAGTTGTAGTGCATTGGTTTCTATCATCATTTGTATATTGATGTAAAAATGTGTTGGCGCATGGGTAACGTAGGCTTGTGGGCTGAGCATCAGATAGGATCGTACACCTAAGAAAAGATTTTGTGAGGACCTTTCCCTGTTCAAAAGTTATAATAGTTTGATTTGTGTGGAATTATTATCCCTGAAAACCATGAATAGGCCTGTCACAAAATGCAATCAATATTAAATATTGTATTTTGCATAAGAAAATGTGGCCATATGTCTTTGTCAAAGCCTGATCTCATCAGTTCTCAGAAGCTAGGCAAGGTTGAGCCTGATTAGTACTTGGATGGGAGAAAGCTGGGAATATCAGGTGCCACAGTGGGACAGAGGCAATGGTTTTAATGGAAACTGTTGTTGAGTCATTATAGTAATAGTAATGCATTGGGTTTATACAACACCTTTCAAGATAATCAAAGAGCTTTACATTACATTATTCATTCAATCCATACTCTGGTGGTAAGATACTATTGTAGCCAGAGCTGCCCTGAGGCAAACTGATGGAAGCGAGACTGCCAATATGCCTCACACTCAATCACCACTGTTATACTAGGCAATGTGGGTGAGGTGTCTTATTTAAAAACACGACAACAGCACTATGTCTAAGGGGGAATTGATCCTCTAACCACTGGGCCATTGTCACCTCCTCTTAAAGCCATCAAGGAATGGAACGGGCTTCCAGAAAATCTTAAGAACATAGCAGATTATCACAGCTTTTCAGGGGCTGTCAAAAACTGGCTTCTTGATATCTGTTGCATATGTCTCGCACCTTAATAACTTGTAGTTTGCACTATGTATTGAAAATTTTGCACACTTGTATATTGTCTTTTGTATTGCACTTTTTATATGTATTTTGTTTTTTTTAAGGACTACAGATGGAAATCAGCATTTTGCTAAATCTGGTGCAGCCATCTTTTTAATGTATCTGCACACTGTCCTTCAAATAAATAAATAAATAAATAAATAAAAAATAAGGCAAGATGCTTTACCAATTGAGTTACTGCCGCTTGTACCAGGCAATGTGGATGGAGTGCGCATTCTCTGATCCGATGGAGAATCACTGTCAACTTAAACATCATTGGTAGAGCAGTCAGATCCACTGCAGGTTGATATTCCAGCACCTACAGACGAATACTGCCACTTAAGTCACATCGACCCCGAGTGTCTGGTGTTTGATCGTGTGTGTAAATGAGAGTGGTTCCTTGATGTAAAGCACTTTCAGTGCCTTGAAGGTAGAAAAGCGCTCTACAAAAGTGACCATTTCCCATTTATATGAATGTCGAGTGTTGGTGATGGTCAGAGAGGCTGATGACTGAAACATCAATAGAATAGCTCTTGCAGCCCTATTCTCCTCACGGATATGAATAGTGTGTCGGCCTTTTCCCGCCCTTGTCTAAACTCAGAGCTGTGTGAGTGCCTGTGTGTGGAGAGGTGCTGACAGCCTGGTGTTTGGACCCTCTCATATATCACACAGGACCCCCACGCCTCTCCACACACACATACACACAGCAGAGCTATGTGTCCATCCTACCACAGCAGAGCGCCCCCTGCATGTGCACACAACTTCAGCTCAGTGACTAATGAGATACAGCTTTGCAATTCAAATGGGGAGTTTATTTTCAGACTGAGTGGTAGCTGCAAATGAATAAAAACAGATTTATTTATAAAAATCAGTTTATTCTTACCCTGTCCTTTTATTTTTCTTGGTCCGTACTAGCTGGCTTATAATTTCATTAATAAACAAAACGCCGCCATGGAATTTCTAATAATGAAATAATTCAAAAAAAACAAAACAAAAAACATATGCACTTCAGGGGGCAAAGGTCAGACGACAGTAATGGTTCTAAAATGGACTAAATGCAGGAGTGCAAAGGAACATTTAAAGCAGACATATTGTGTCTGCTATATAGTTATAATATATGACACTCGTGGATCATTATGTTATATTTTGGACATTTTAAATCACAATATTGATCTAAAACCACTTAATAAAAGACAAGAGTTAGCTGACTTTTGGTTCAAAACTGCAGCACTAATGTCCAACTATGAATAGCAACAGTTCACAGTAGCAAGTAGTGGATTTTTGGATTGGTGCTACAATGCTGCTACTATGTGGCTCACCAAATAAATAATTATTAAAAAAAAAAAAATGAACGAATGCAAAGTTTTGGGGGACCAAATCCTGGATTAAGTCAGGACTAGGTCAGGACTAAACCAGGACGACTAGAACTGGACTAAACCAATCTGGACTTAAGTGGGTTCAAACCAGAACATAGTGAGGAGTGTGACCACAACCATAAAATGCAGCTTTGTGGGGAAACCATTCTTACATGATGAGACTCTAAAAATGTTAAATTTGCCTTTAAAAGGTACTACTAAGATTTGGATTTTAAATTTCATTAACTCGACCTGTTTCTCTAGATATGAGGCAAACATGGTCAAAACAAATATTATTTTTACTGATGACAACTGTAGTAAAAAAAACCAAAACAAAACACAAAACATTGGACACGATGACCTAATCGTTTATGTTGTAATTTTCTGTTGTGTTCTAAAGATGATTGGGAACTAATGAATGAGCCTCACGAGTCTCTCATTGCTTTCAATGCTTAAATCTTAACTGAATGGTCACTATCTAAACCCCAGCACCTGCACCCAAACATTTATCAGTGCTAGTGCAGCCTCTTGTTGAAAGTGGAAAATGTGTCTCAGATAAAATGTCCCTGACCTGTGGGGTGCCCCAGGGATCAATCCTGGGACCCCTGTTGTTCAATCTCGACATGCTGCCGTTAGGCAAGTTAATACACGGCAATATTGTGTCCTACCACAACTATGCAGATGACACTCAGATCTATGTTTCACTGGCAGCAGGTGAATATGGACCAGTGGACTCACTCTGCCACTGCATCCAGTAGATCAGTGTGTGGATGCAAAACAAGTTTCTTCTGCTAAACTCAGTGTCGTAATGGCTGGTGTAGGGCGGACCAAATAGTGCAAGACTCAGGGCAGATTTACAGTGTGTGCAATAAGTGACAAAAGTTCATTAAACCAACAAGGAGCGGGAGCAGGGTGTGAGCCGGAGGAACTCCTCCCAGCTCCAGGCTCAGACAGGTGAGGGAGGGGGAGAGCACACAGGAAGACAACACAGGAGGCAGTGCATGCATGCATCATGACACTCAGACAAGACTGAAGTCATCATCTTTGGCCCACAGAAACATAGAGAAAGTGTCAGCAGTCACCTCCAGTCTCTCTCTCTAAAACCTTCAACTCAGGCTAGAAATCTAGACATAATAATGGACTCAGACTTGAACTTTAACAGCCACATCAAATCAATAACATCTGCAGCTTTATACCATCTAAAAACATTCAAAAAATCAAAGGTAAACTGTCAAAACCAGACTTGGAGAGACTTATCCATGTATTTGTCTCCAGTAGGTTAGACGACTGTTACGTCCTGCTCACTGGCCTCTCCAAACGAGCCTTAAGACAGAACAGTACATCCAGAACACTGCTGCTCGGGTCCTGACTAGAACCAGAAAGTACAAGCACATAAGTCCTGTGCTCATGTCTCTGCACAGGCTCCTGTGGCTCAGAGAATAGACTTTAAAGCAGCTCTGCTTATGAACAAGTCTCTCCATGGACCAGCACCAAAGTACATCTCCCACATGTTAGTGCCATATGAACCATCTCACACTCTGAGGACTTCAGGGCCCGGCCTCCTGCTGGTGCCCAGAGTCAAGACTGAACATGGGGAATCAGCATTTCAGTTTTATGCAGCTAAAACCTGTTTCAATCTTCCTGAAGATGTGAGACAGGCCTCTACTTTGACAATGTTTAAATCCAGGCTCAAAACAGTTCTGTTTAGCTGTGCATATGACTGAAAGATTTTTATTCTACACTTTTCTCCTTTAATGTTAATCTTATAATGATTATTTGTGATTATTTATGTTTCGATTTGTTATATTGAAATTTGAATGCCTTTTTTATTCTGTAAAGTACTTTGAATTACCTTACGTATGAATTGTGCTATACAAATAAACTTGCCTTGGCTCTACAGTTAAGTGAATGAATTGGCCTGTCCCTATACTGAGATTGAAAAAAAAAAAAACGTGTGTCCTCTATCTGCAGGTTAGAGTGCTTCTGACAGGTTTTCATGTTTTTCTATTTCTGACTTGGTTTGGGGGGTAGTACCTGTGGTAAATATTTAGCATAGTTTTACATTAGGTAAGTGGCAGTTTGTGGGGAGAAAAAAAAGCAGTAGCGTGCAGTGAGGGCAATCAACATCATCTAATCATCGCGTGCCAAACATATAATTAAATAGTTTCGAAATATATCCAAACAATCCTGTTTTTCTTCACATCTGCCTGTTTGAATTGGACATCTGAGATGATTTGTAGTAAGTGTGCAGAAACAATTTACACACAAGTAAGAAATCTGTGTAATCTCTCAGTCATCCAGGTCTGATCCATAGCAAAAGAAAAATAACATCTGTCGACTGGACAAAACCTTGAAGGAGTGAAGATGTTTCACTGCTCATCCAAGCCAACTGAATGAAGCTACTTGGATTGGCAGAGAAACGTCTTCACTCCTACAACGTTTTGTCCAATTGAAAGATTTTATTTCTCTTTTGCTACACAAGTAAGGCATTTTTCTCACCGTTTTAACTTTCATTTAACAAAATAAAGGTGTTATTTTTATTTGTCTAATCATAAGTATTGCTGGGTTTCACAACATTCTATTAATATTTAATACAGATACAGGGGGCAGCTAAAATTAATATTTTTAAAATGCAGATTTGTGTTGTAAAATGGCGAGTCCGTGGGTCTAGTCGCTAATAGAAATGATCAGGTTCAACATCTGTGAATGTACCTTTTGGAAATCTTATGACAAAGTACAGTGTCATCAATACTGAAAAATATCTCTTGACCCCCATGTGAGAGTATGACATTATCACATCTGAAAACCAATAGTGTAATTAGACATTAAGGTTATGGTTGCTATGTAACAGTTACAGAATCTGTTGCTCCGTGTCCAAACAGGAAATAAAATTATAAACCAAAATTAAACAAAGCACAAGCTACATACAGTTCCTTTAAGGATAATTTACTATTAGAACAAATGAGTCACTAATTATAGCTTTTCATTTTTTTCATGTCGTAGCCATATGTCCTGTCATGTCCTGAGAGTATGTGATAATAACTGAGTAAGGCACCGTCTCTTGTGAGTCACTGTTTAAGACACAACACGAGGCCATTTTAACACCTCATGTCAATCAGGAGCGGCGGCCTTCCGTATCATTCCCCTGACTCAGAGGAGGGCTTATGTCTGGGCCAGCACACACAAGCTTGTCCTCCCAGGCCTGCCTTACCCGTCTGGATCCTGGTAGTTGACGTTCAGCCTCTTGGTGGAACCCAGCAGCTCTGAAAAACACACAAAAAACAAGAAATTACGTAAGGATTTCAGAATAGAGGAGATATATTGAAATATGGATTGTATTGCAATTGTTTTTTGTATGTAAAATAATATATATTAACTGCTAACACATAACATATTTAGATCGCCATATTACCTTTTACTATTTTGAAAATGCTATATTTGTATATGTTTAACGAGTTTCACTTTCGTTCTTGATGCTCTGAGTCCCCTTTGCTCTTTACACTAAGTCACTCCCTCTTCAGAGCAGTATCATAGTACAATCCGTGTGCATCCCGCTGATGAAACTATGACATCTAAAACCTCTTCAGGCAGGTTATTTTGTCAATACTGCTGACCATCCCATTGTTTTGTTGTGTCTTTGCTATGATTCACTTAATTTACGCTGCTATTTCATCAAAGTGTTGATGACGATCGCCTGGAAACACAAGGGCAACAAGACGTAACAGGATCGCACTTGACTCAGCTGTGGACAGACAGGCGCTTGTGCAATGCCACTTTTGATCGTACACTCACTCACTTGCTTGGAGAATGGGTACGAAAGATCATCAACATTGTTTTTTTTTTTTTGTTTTTTTCCTCATGAGGTCAGACTCAGGTCACAGACAAGCATATAGATCAAATGTAAATACTATGCATAAACATACAAAAGAGTAAGTCTGCCAATCAGTAAAAGATGAGACTGAAGAGGCTGTCCACTCACTCACTAATAATTTCCTTACAAACATAAGTGTGAAAGAGATGCAGGCAAAATAAAGCTAGTTGCTTTAACTGACTTCCTTCTTGTTCATTCACGCATTCACACTGCCACAGAGGCCCCTGAATCCAGAGCCAGGCGGGGATGTAAATCTGATGCAGTCTGGACTAGGGTGTGGAAAATCGCATCTGTCTGGACTAAGGTGTGGAAAATCGCATGTGTCTGAAGTGGGTGGATGGGGTAACATACAGGGCAGCTTGGATAACATGGGAAAAACTACACCATTCATAAAGTTCATGACTAACTCTAGCAGTGATGATTTTAGCACAGAAACAGCACCATAGCACTTGTATTTCACATTTAAGGAATTAGAAGCGTTTAATACTCAGTTATGTTTACTCAAGTAACTTTTTAAAGATGCACTATGTAACTTTTGTGATCATGCTTGTCTCCATGGAGATCTTATTGCTTTGCCTGGAATGTTAAACTTATCAACTTTGCGTCCTCTCCATAGGGCTGATGTGTAACTTGGCCTGGTGGCACAAGCTGCTTGTCGCCATGGAGACAGATATGTTTAAGGCCATACTGTGTACCATTCTTCAGTGCACATTTAAAGATATTGTATTTCTCCAGGAAGGTCTCACACCCCATATTTTTACACCTTCATGACTAATATTCTGTACAATCTAATAGTACTCTTGAGTTATTTCACAATGAGTCTCAGCAACAGTGACAGATCAGACTCAACTCTCTCGTCTCATTCACGGGAGCTGCAAAGATCTTTGTTTTGGGAAGTAAACAGGACAAGGAATTAAAGACAGTGATTGTCTAAAAAAAGAGACTGACTGTAATGTCATAATTAGAAGCAGTGTTAGGCGGGCATAAAGACTTGTCTGAAAATTCATTTCATACTTGTTTTCAAAACTCGAGGAAATATGCAGATGTTTGTGGATTTTATGGATATACAGTACATCGTGATTATACAGTGGGAATGACACATGAGTTTGGAGTTTACAGATCTCCAAAAAGACATCAGCGAAACGATAGTGGACACACGCTACTTATGGTAGGTGCAGCTAATCTAATGTGTTTGGTGGTTGACGTGTGGTTTTACAACTGTACAACTCCCAAATTAATAAAATGTATTACAAAGCAAAACAGCAGAAATTAAGACACTGAGGAAACACCCCACGTATACTACACTGATGTCTCCCCGAAAGACTGGCTTGCCCTGCTTTTATACCCTCTCAACCCAGAAGCACCTCCTCCAGGTAAACACTATTTACAGTACTTCTCAGGTATGGTAGGTACAACTTTAGCAGGATCTCAGACTATACTGCTTTACTTATTAGAGCCTAAATCCCTTTACCTCAAAAAGTGTTTACAATAAAACTATAAACACTTAAACATTACAAAATACAAAAAGGCATTAAAACAAAAAGAACTTAACTCAGTACTCTCCTGGCCAACATAGGACACGCCCCCTCTGAGTCTGGACCATGTGGAGATTCAGGTAAGAGTAAATGGATGTATTGTAAATGAAGGTAACTGAATTGACTACATTTAACCAAATAAAATATCTTTAAAGTAACAGGTGAATAAATCAAAGGTAAACTAACTGAAAACTAAACAAAACAAACCCGGGATAGTTCTGTTTAGTTATTATATATTGTAAAATTATTGAAAATTACCAAATGTATGCATAAACAAAATTTAAGGTGATATTAAAAGGGACAAAGCCCCACTTTGTCACAGTGTGATTGGTAAATGCTCTGTTTAGCCAGAGCCTGCTGTGTAAAGGGGACAACTGCTTGCCCTGCGTTGTTGTGACTGCACAGTTGTGAGTCCATTGTGGTGTAATATAGCTCATTTTTAGTTTAAAAATAGCTGGGGTGTATCTTTGAGGATTTTTTTTTTTTTTTTGATAATTAAATTGTTAATTTATTTACTAACGCAATTACTTTGGGGGAGAAATAACGGTTAACTAATTACTTTTTTGAAGGATCTTGCCCAACACTGCGCTTACTTGAGTAACATTGTTCTGAAGTAACAGTACTCTTACTTGTGCACAATTTATGACTAAAGTACCCGCCTCAGCTTCTTTTTTATGTGCAGCGGTAAATTTACATGTCATGAGCACAGACAGTAGAATCCCTGTCTAAAAAAGTTTGGCCTGGGGGCACACAAAGCACATTGATGGAGAGTGATGGAAGGGCTGGGCGTCGCGCTTGGAACTGTCCCAGGAGAACGCAGCCTTTCAGGGGTTCCAGTTACAACATGAGCCGGCATTCCTCACATAGCGCACCCACCACGCCATCCCACCCGCTCGCTCCCCCTCCCCTCCTTGTGTCAGCTCCTCTCTGCACTGGCCCCACCTTCTACTCACAGAAAACAGACATCAGGAGCCACTTATACAATGCCATTTTCCATATGCACTAACTCCATAGTATTACATAATAGTGGCAGTTTGAAGGATTAATCAGGATTTATTTAATTTATTTATTTATTTTTTACCATACCTTAATGTACTGTAGTGTAAAATTTCATATTCAATTTCCATACTAAGGAATAGACTTGACATTTCAATACCACAATGATGGAAAAAAACAAAAAAAAACAAAAACAAAAACAAAACCCCTCTTTATTTTGAAAATAGAATGTGATTTTCAACATTAAATCATAGTACTTTCTTTTATATGACAATTCAGGAAAAGGTTCATTTCTGTTCTGTGAATGCAACTTTTTTTTTTGTATTGATACCTGCTCACATGAGTATCTAGTTTCGATATTAGTTTTAGTATGATTTTCGATACTTTTGACAACCCCAATTGTGATACAGAATTACTAAATCTAATGTTCTAAGTGTCACCAAATGTGCTAACAAAAATTTGAACAGTAATAATGCACATCCTGTTTCACAGAGAATAAAACCCTTCATTGACCTTATTCTGTCCCTCCCACTTTTGCCTCTAAATGGCCCAAACCGGTTGTGCAGAGATCCCATTCATTTAAACGGAAAAAAAGTTTTGCCACTAAAATATAATATAAAAGTAGGTTAATTTGTGTACTCCATTTAGAACTTATTTGCTGTTAAGATTGCCAGCCCCATACAAAATAATGCAACCCCAACGACGATGGCAGCGACAAAAAAATGGATTTTACTTAATTACATGGGGAAAAAAATGGTATAGTCTATAGAATGAAATTACAAGCAGCTTTTTTCACACATTTGCAGCAGCCGGGACACATCTCTCCCCTTTGACTTTTCCACAGAGTGATGACAGGGTAGGTGTGTGGCTGCAGGACTGGCCTCCGCACACACATGATTGAAAGCTCCACGACGAAAAGAGCAGACGGGGAAGCACATTATCACCTGAGATGTTTCCCACACAGAGCTTCTTGGTGCGCAGGGATGCCACTATATCATGCCACTATATTACAATTATTGTGAGAAAACATGATTATTTTGCAATTATTAATGATTACGAACCAACCAAGACTGCATAAATAAATGGACATAGCTAACCTGCAAATAGGAAGCGAGCACGGGAGCGCTTCACGGGAGGCTCCATTGACTCCAATTCAATTTGCTCCCGCTAGTGTTTGATTGACAGGTATGATTGACATTTAATTGACAGCGTTACTAAGCGCTCGCTCCCTGCTAAACCAGCGGTGCAGGTGGGAAGGGCCGTTACCTTCAACAGCCTCGCTCCGGATTGACTCTGTGGTTGCTATGATACTCATGGTTGGAAATCCAAATGTGGATAACGGCTCTAAATTGGCCCCTATAACTGCTAACCTCGAAGAGCTTCATTTGACTGGAGTCGATTGCTATGGGTGAAGTCACACTCACTTAGTCTATGAGACCAATAGTGAAATCTTTAAGGGGGGATTGCTTTCCCAACTCGGGTGCAGGCTGAGGTAGAGGTCTGTCAGAGTGTGTAAACAACAACATCCGAAGAGCTTTGTACAGACAAAGAAGCATGAAATACCCTCAGATGTGACATTACTGCATGTTTTTGTTTATGGGTTTACTGTCTTCAAAATTATTTATTTTTTTTAAGAACTGGTCAATTTTAAATGGTTTGCAGTGGTCCAAAGTTATCCCTCACTTACCTTATGCATTCAGAGCATCCTAATTATTCACCATGATGAGTTTAGAAGCACTTTTCACAACTCTCAGACACCATACCATAGTTTTGCCATCACAGTTAAGCTAATGACAACTAGCTTGTGAACAAGCACTTCCTGATTATGGACAATAAAAGGTTTTATAATTAGATGCAGACAGTACACAGTGGAATTATTTTGACCTAAAAAGCTGCTTATACAAAATATCTGTACTGGGGCAAGACACATTTTACTCAAATACATGTGTAAAAAATCAGGTACAGGGCCTTTAAAGGAATGTTATCCTTTTATTCAAATACTGTTATTCAAATACTTAGCATTAAAACTATAACATGTTGTTTATTGTAAACAGCAATATCAATTTAAAATGGTTTAATAATACAAACAGGTTCACTGACCTGACTAAAACTAAGCACTGAGAGGTGCTGAAGAATTTTGAAAAAAACAAACAAAAAACCATCTAATAGATAAACAATCATCATGATTACAACTTCTGTTTAATAAGTTCACATTTTAAACTCGTCAGAAGAATTGACAAAAAGACTGAAATATGAACTGACAAACTTATACAAGAATCACATTTCAGGACGTGTTTGTACAAATCATAACTACAGTGTTAGCAGTTTTTATGCAGGGGATTTTGTTGTTTGTGGAGAAAATTACAGTACTTCAACGATTACAGCCTTTGTGATTTGCTCATTGCACCCATTCAAATTGCAATTTCAATTAAATTGCAAAGAATCTTACAGCGTTAACTGAAAATCAGGTACTGGAGCTTATAAAAACAATATTGTGGATCCAAAGCTGAGAGTTGCCTATAATTATACCTCCACCAAACAGGAGCACAAAAGTCACCTAAGGGCAGGAGAAAAATACAGGGAGAGGACAGCCACTAATTTAGGGTCATCACCGGTTTACAGTCATAAACAGTCTGTGGTCACGCTTATCTATATAACTGCTCTCATTATGGTCTTACAAACAAAACACAGCAAAGCAGAGCCGGGCTGTGCAATTCTAAAGAAATTCTTGGTGGACAGAAGACATGTCCTGCCGATCGATTGGTCGACTAAGACTCACAGGACGAGGGCTGCAACAAGTTAATCGACTAATCGCAACTATAGTATCTGACTATTGAAATCATCGTCAACTAGATTATTTAGTAATCAAGTAATCGTTATACTCAATTTTGTTACTTAAGTAAAATCACACATACAGAGTTAAAAAGTTACCCAAATAAAAAGCATCACATGAAAAAAACAAACAAAAACAAAACAACTACCTCAATAAAAGCTTTTAATTACCTGTTTAAAAATGCTCTTAGTAAAAGTATTTCACACAAATGTTGTTAATAAGTGTAAAATACAGAGATACTTATTTTAAAAATTGATTCATTTTGGTCAAAAGTTGCAATATTAATACATTTCTTACTTTTTCTGATACATTTTGTGTATTTATTTTTGTTTGTTGAAAGCCAAAGCTTTAACTCAAAAACTTCAGTCAGGATGTTACCACAAAAATAATGCCTCAAATAATATGAAAAATACTTTTACTTTTCAGTCAGTTCAAAAATGAAGTGGAGTAGAAAGTACAGATGCTGCTCTCTAATGTAGTGAAGTAAAAGTAAAATGTACTTAAGTACAGATATCTAAAAATTCTACTTGTACAGTACCTTACTACTTTACTCCGTGACCTTCCATCACTAACTATACACAGATTATGAAACATGCCATGAGAGAATAGATTTTATGACTCAGGCAAATTTGGAATTACTCAAAAATGACACAGGAAACATTGAAATTTAGTGTTTTTTGATGAAAGCAACTACTTTGTCTGTAAAAATACTCCATCAGGATGTTCTTGAGCAGGATCACTTTAGCTTCCTCTGGATCAAATCTAGAAAAAATCGCATATTCACATATTCATGAATCATGAGTTTAATCTGCCTTTTTAAATATACCACATTTTCTGGACTACACGTCGCTCCAGAGTATAAGTCGCACTAGGAAAAAAATGCATAATAATGAAGAAAAGAAATGAAGATTACTAAAGCAAGCTAACAAGTTTCTGGATCTCACTCCAAATCACGAAATTAATTTACTTCTTCATCCTCTGTGTCACTTCGGAACAACTCCGCCTGCTCCAGAAGTAGATGAAACTCTGCTTCCTCTTCCATGTGGTTGTCATACTGGTACACAAGCACAGGATTCCCTTGTGCAGTTGTCAGTGTGACAATAACCAAGATGTGAATTATATATTTTAATAATTTCACATATAAATTGTGAGTATAAGTATAAGTCACATCCTGAACAGACTATGAAAAAAGCGTGACTTATAGTCTATACTATAACTATGACTATAAGCCAAATCTTCAGCTAACTCACTCGTTTAAGATAATATAAGACAACCTTTATTTGTCCCACAATAGGGAAATTCTAGTGTTGCAACACACGGTTTAAGAACAGCAAGAGAATAGAAATAGGCACTCAAAAATCACAATAAATAAATATTAGGAAATAGACATGAATTGAACACAACACTGCAAGTAAAATAAAATAAAGGGCTACAGGGTTCCCTGTGCCTAGCTGTCACATATAAGCCTTAAAATCTCAGTAAAAAAAGTACATCTCTATACATTAGCATGAATTAAGTCTCATACCAATTTTGGTTGACTAAGACCATTGAACCGATTATATGACTAAATGACGAAAGGACTACAGCCCTAGAGCACTTTCCTAGGATCTAGAATGCACACTTTTCTAATATTTTATGAAGATGTGAGTCTGGTCACCAGTGAATCTCTCTGAGTTTAGATGTATGTGATTGACAGGTGGATTAGCCAATCAGGGTATGGTCCATTTGAATCAAAACACATATGGCTGCTGAATTCACGGATTTCTGCAGAATTAATGAGTGAAGCACTAAACTTAATCTGAGGTGAGGTAAACATGGTTTTGTTGAAAATGCTGGATGATCAGTAAACATCGCTGAAATTAAGAAATCTGATTGGATGATCATGTTTGCTTATGGCCTGAGACACGATTTAGAGCATAGACCATTTTTCTGTATGAAAAATGCAGAACGCTATCAATGGGATTTGCCAGGCAACTAGGAACACTACTGAGACAGAGCAGAGGTGTTTTGAATGGAGGAGGACATCAGCAGTGTCGACAGGTTAGGGAATTTGCCACCAAACCTCCAAACATTCCTGAATATACTTTGAGCCCCAAAAGTAACTTCATACTCAATTTAAATCCATGGAAATGTTGAATAAATAGTTTTACATGGATGATTGACACACGGACTTGGAAATGCACTTTTAAATAATAAAACAATTTAAGCTTGTGGAAAAGAGTTGGTTTGTAGCAGAGTTCAGACTTTAGAGGAATACATTTGTCAGTGTTTTTGTGTATGAAATGGCACTGATTAAAAGTCTGTTCTCAAAGGCGTTATAGCTGATCCTGTCTTAAAAACATGAGAAACACAACAAGCTCATTTCAATGGTTTGCATTTGTCCAAAGTTATTTCTCACTTACCTTATGCGCTCTGAGCATCCTAATGACAAATTTATAAGCACTTTAAAATCCTTCTTCACCAATATCAGGATTATTTTTTGTCCACCCCTTGTTATGGAAATTGCATACATACATGTGAATGCTTTAATTAGTTTCTTTAATTAAGTCATTTTAGATGAATATTGGATTTAAAATGTGCAAATTATAACATAATGATTGATGTGTGTCATAGATTATAAGACAATAGCACAATATGTGTTTTTTAACAATTGATGCCAAAAACAAACCAAAAAAACATCCTCAAAGTGTTACATACAACAGGCAGCTGAAACCCATAAATACTTCACAGCTCTTGTTGTCATTCCATGAGCCCGTGAGAACTATTTAACCCATACTTTGGCCAATGACTTAATAACATTGCTATGACAACCCGGTTTGACCTCAGAGTGCCCATTCACGTTTGTCAGAGTGTAACAGCTCGGTGGGGAAAGGGAGAGACTGCAATCTCTGTGTCTCCATGAATATTATAACTGTAACGTTTAACAGTGTGGCATTAATCTCTCATCTATCTCCATGGGTAGCTCGAGTAGCTGACACCATCAGACCAAGTGATAGGTCAGATCTGTGGAGAGACAACTATGCTCACTGTAAAACTCCAGGCTTTTAAGGTATTGCTTAGGTACACATAACATGTGTATTTGAATAAATACAAGATACATACTGTACGTTTTATGCCATTAAGTGGAACATGCCAGGCAGGTGGCAGCCTCCCCACCAGAAAAGTTACATACTACATCTTTGGCTAAAAATCTTACCTAGTTTTCCCAAGTTTGAGAATTTATGAGAAATGTTTAGCAATAATAATAATAATAATAATAATAATGATAATAATAATAATAATAATAATAATAATAATAATAATAATAATAATGATAATAATAATAATAATAATAATAATAATAATAATAATAATAATAATAATAATAATAATAATAATAATAATAATAATACACTGCTTGGCCCAAAAAAAGTTGCCACCAAAAAAAAGGTCACACACTCTAATATTTCATGGTTCCGCCTTTAGCTTTGGTTACGGCATGCATTCGTTGTGGCATTGTTTCGATTTTGCTTCTGCAATGTCACAAGATTTACTTCCATCCAGTGTTGTATTAATTTTTAATCAAGATCTTGCATTGATGATGGTCGAGTCTGACGCTGCACAAAGCTTCTCCAGCACATCCCAAAGATTCTCAATGGGGTTAAGGTCTGGACTCTGTGGTGGACAATCCATCCTGGCATTGTCATCTTTGAATAAGAAAAAATCCATTGCTGGAATAACCTGGTCATTCAGTATATTCAGGTGTCAGCTGACCTCATTCTTTGAGCACAGACTGTTGCTGAACCTAGACCTGACCAACTGAAGGAAGCTCCGACCTATTTGCTCAGTTAAATCCAGGTGGCGACTTTTTTTTTTGCTGTAATGAGTCCGATGTCACAAAATGCCTGCTACTGAAAGGCATGTACCCTAGTTTTTCTCATGCATTTGAGCTAAATGTGTTTTGTCCCCCAACAGATGTATTGAGGTCAAAACACGTCAGCTATGTACTATCTGCATCTAGAAAGCAGTTTAATATTTCAGAATTAGGAAGTGCGCATTAGCTTGTTAGTTTTTGTTAGCTTTGGCGTCACAACAAAACTCTTCACAATGCATTATGTAAGTCAGGAATAAATTTGGACCACTGCAGATCATTTAAAATGAATTAAAATTATGTTTTTCACCTTTTTAAGGCAGTAAAAATCAGGTGAAGAGCCTTTTACTAATGTACAACTATGATACATATTTAGCACAGGCACTATCCCACCAAACAAAGTCATAATTATTAAAAAAAAACATGAAAACCTACCAAAAACACTTGAACCTGTTCTAAGACTCTTTTGTCTGATTTAGATCTAAATGAGTTCCTGAGGTCCTGGGAGGTTAGCAGTGCTCAGGTACTTTACATAAGACTGTTTTATGCATATCCGGATTAACCCAACCCACTAAGCCTCTGTCAAAAGTTTCTGATTCATAATCCCTCTCTTTTCTTCGTCGTCTACAGTACAGGAAATACTTCACCATAGAAAGGCCAGACCTAATATGGAATATATGTTGAGCCCAATAACAAAACTTACTTCTCCACATTAGAGCTGCATATTATAAGAAAAACTGCCACATTTGGTAACCTGTCATTAGTAGGCTATTAAAGGCCCAGTAACAGATTTTTTCCATGTATTTGAGCAAACTTTGTCTTGCATCAAAAACTCTATTTCAATACTAAAAATCCCTTTTTTTTTTGACTGACTAACAGCTTTATGTTACACAGATATTATTAATGCCATTAATTAATGTCCCAGTGAAATACCTTTTGTCACTATTTTTTACAAAAGCGAAAAGTTTATTTATGATATTTACTTCAGCAAGTTAAATATTGACATATTGGATATTGGGCAACAGTTGATACAGTGTTTATCCACTGATCTGAAGGTTGGAGGTTTGAATCTCGCCCTCTACATAAACAGCTCACTTGGTAGAGCGGTCAGATCTACTGACCCACAAGTCGGTGGTTTAATTTCAGCTCCCACAGCTGAATACTGTTGTTGTGTCCTTGGACAAGACACTTAACACACCTGATCCCCAGTGTCTGTGTACACTGGTGTATGAAAGTGTGTGTGAATGGGTGAGTGGTTCCTTGATGTAAAGCTCCTGGGGTTCCTTGACAGTTGAAAAGCATTGTGTGGCCATATCTGTATCAAAATATAATAGAAAATATTTACAATCTGTATAAAAAATATCAAAATATCGGTATCAAAATATCAGCTCATCCCTACCAAATGTAACTGAGAACTACCTATCTCAGGAAACCGATAAAAACTGCTTTTTTGCAATCTGCAAATACAAAGAATACAATTTTAAGCTTTGCAAACAGCTCTGGCTTATATAATTCAGTAAACGTGCTACGGTGTTAAAAATGCAGTCTGATCTCCCTTTGCGCCTGAGGGAAGTGGGTCAGAGGCATTGGATACAGTTGGCGATGAGGCCGATGATGTACTGTGATGATGTGTTTAGTTGCACCAAAACAAGGCGAGCTAAAAAGGCACCTGCAGGCGTCAGATTGCATAACCGGTCTGAACCCAGGCGCCCCACACAAAGCACTTTACATGCCATTCAAATCCCATAGGCACGCCTTTGGTCCACACGGGGACAGCTATGAGTACGACGTGTGTACCATGTTGGGAAATATTACAATATGGATGTTCAGAACTGAGATATGGGGTCCTGCAACCTTTTACTATACTTCTTAGAGAGGGTATTATGCAAAATCAACTTTTTGGAGCTTTCTACCATGTTATAACATTGTTTCCTCATTAAAAACATGCCTTAAGAAATTTTTAGATGTCATCCATGCATGTTTGAGTAATTTTGAAATTTCTCCCAGGCCATAGTCGAACCCTCCTTTCGGTTAGCTGTAAGATTTGTCCAAAGCTCCACTCACCAACCTATTTCATCCTTGCTCCCACATGACAATTCTCCAAGAATTTACAAAAGCATTATACAAAACAATGCACTACAATTTTACAAATCTGATGCGATGTGCAGTAATTTCATTAATGGAGAGCACAGCAGTTGTAATGTAATAGCACTGTGAAGGGAGAGTGACATTTTTCAAAAACGAAAGTGAAACTTATAAAACATGTTAATATGTTGTTTTTGGTGAATAATGTTTTTTAAATATGATATGTGTTAGCAGTTTATACTCCATGGAAGTAAAATGGTCAAACTCTACCAAAATGAAAACCAAGACTAAGGCTATTTTACATATTTACATATTTTACATTTATAATAATAATTTAATTGAAGTCATATTTTCATTGGTGTAAAAAACAGTACTAGAGTAAAAGTACTGTTGAAGTTTGTGCATTACTCACAGTAGGTTTTTCAGTGCAATAAACACCAAAAAATTACACAAGTTACACGTTGTGGCTTTAATAAAAGAAACAAGCCTGCTGTCTTTTGGGTTCATTCCCAAACTGTTAACATTTATTTTCTTATTCTATTCAAAATTTAAAAACATATTGATTATACTTAATTATCTATTGAAATATTTGGTCTCAAAACAAAGGAGCGTGTCCTGCTGTTTGTCTCTGGTCTCAATAATCAGATGAGCGTTAACAAACTAGCCCCAGGGTCATTATGCTCAGTCAATAACGTGTGTGTGGGGGTGTGTGTGAATGTGTGTGTGCTAGCATTCGTAAATGACCCTGGTCAGCAAGCAGCTATGTAAGAGACATACAATTGTCACCAAGCTACCTTGAGAATGCCCATTTTTCCCATGTCTGGCCTCAGAAGCTAAGCAGGGTCAGGCCTGTTTGCACTTGGATGGGAGACCACTGGTAATGTCCGGTGCCCTTTGGCATATATGACATTAGGCTTATCTATCTTGCATTCAATTACATTTTATTTATTATTATTATTATTATTATTATTATTTTTTTTTTTTTTTTTACTAAGAATGGGTTATCAGTTGTGAATGGTATTGGCAATATCGGAGGATTTCCCCAGATACTGGTATTGTTCCAACATTGAGTCAATATTAGGCATCTTTTTTCTTTTGCACTGCCCAAGTCCTGCCCATGTTTGTGTATGTTTTAATGAAAAAAGTGAATAGGTAAACTCCAATATAACTTGGTAAATGGTAAAGGGTTTATATCGTGCTTTTCCATCTTCAAGGCACTGAAATCGCTTTACATCAAAGAACCACTCACCATTCACACACTCACACACTCACACACACAGACACACCCCTTCATACACCAGTGTACACACACAGCGAAACAAATATCTGATCCATATTGGCCCATCCCTTTTTTATTACTCAAAAATACCTTGAAAAGCATGCATTGTTATTGTGAGGGGGCTTGCCTCTCCATAGATACTGTGGAACATTCCAGGCTAAGCAATAACATGTCCACTGAAAAAGCATATGATCAACCCTCCAAGTGCATAAAACTGTGCCTGTCAACACATTATAAATGATCTCTATAATGAGAGATGTGAAAACCCCAAACCACTGGGCTGTTATTAAACTGTCTGCACTCTATGGGTCCTCTTCATTTCAGGGAGTTACTACAGCCCTACACTCCACCCAGAGCCAAAGTCAGGCTCAAGACCAGAGGTGACAGAGCCTTTTCTGTGGCAGCGCCCAGACTATGGAACAGCCTCCTTCTGCCTGTCAGATGCGCTCAGTCTTTAATGCAGTATAAGACTAGACTAAAAACCCACCTCTTCTCTCTAGCCTTTAATACTAGACAGGATATCTTAGTGTCTTTCTTTGACTATGTATTATATAATTTGTATATTTGTTTTTTGTTGACTTTTATGTGAACCACTTGGGGCAGCTGAAGTTATTGTGCTATTTAAATAAAATTTAATTGAAACTGTTAGTGACAAAGGAGAAAAGTTGTGCTAGGAGAAAAGTGTTAAATCATCTTTGAGAGGTAAAATGCAAACATGCAGTTATAAAAATAAGTCAAACAAAGCATTATTTAACTATAAATATATTTGGCATATTTTAGTTTTTGTTTTTTTCATTGACTTGCTGTTCAAAACAGCAAAAGCGATAAACCCTGCCTATAGGAGTATTTCACCACAGCAAGCAGCAGATTTGCATTTATTTCACTATTGAAAAATGGCTACGGATTTTTTTGAATCCTGAATATTTCAACAAATTTGAAATCTAAACTTTTTAAATAATCGCAAATAAGTACAGAGCAAAGGGTGGAGATAGGGAGGAGGTGAAAACAGGAATTCCTAAACACAAGTGTCCAATGCAGGACAATGCAGGATTACTCAAACATGCATGAATCTCTTGAAATACAACTTTGAGTAAACTAATGAGAGAATTACCATAAACAAAAGTATTTGCACAATGGTTTCAGTTTTATTTATGATGCGTTGAGTCCCCCCTCCCCAGAATGCTATCACAACACAATTAGTGCACATCCCACTAATGAAATTACTGCACATCACATCAGGTTTGTGAAGTTGTAGTGTATTATTTTGTATCACGCTTTTGTATATTTATGATTTTCACAAGAGAGTGGGCGTCTACTGCTAACCATAAGAAAGATATGGATAGATACAGGAAAGATCGCTAGATTACTCAAACATGCATGGATGCCATATGAAAGCTCTTCAGGCATGTTTTTGGTGAGAGAATAACATCAAAAAATGGAAAAAGCTCCAAAAAGTCCATATAATACCCCCTCTTTAAAGAAAGCAATGGTAGCCGGGTTTCATTCAAAGTGAGACTGCTCTCTGCAAACAGACATTGTTTACCTCAAAGCCTCTGTGTGCAGTGGCCATTACCGAGCACTGCTTTGTATACATGTCCTATAATTGTCCAAATGATACGTTGGTGCACAGCTGTCCCATCAAAGTCCGCCCTGTGAGCTGCGCGGTACACTGGGACAAAGCACTGTTCCCAGGCAGGTGAAGCCCTCCTGATCCCCCTCTCACACGCACTCCTAAATGTCATCTCTCACACAAACACACATACGCACACACACAAACACAAAACAGAAGCTAAGTGGAAAGTTTATGAGCACCAGCCTATTATCGCACTTATAAGCAAAAATGTCAATGACTGGGTTTGATGAAGTTTGACAGACTGGTTCTGTATACGCTTCAGGGTACAAAGGAAATGAGTTAAATAAGTGTGGGGTTACACAGAAGTCACGGCTCTGTCCGGGCTCAAGAGTATGCACTCATTTAGAATAGAAAAATCCATCACATTTAAGACTATGGTCATTGTTGAGCTCAGAGGTGGAAGGTAACTAAGTACAAGTAATAAAGTATTGTAATTGAGATTTTTTGGTATCTGTACTTTACTTAAGTATATTTTACAGCGGGTACTTTTTACTTTTATTTCACTACATTTGAGAGCAGTATCTGTGCTTTCTACTCTACTACATTTTTTTTGTTAAAACTAGACTGAAAAGTAAAAAAAAACAAAAAAACAAAAAACCTTTTCATATGATTTGAGGGGTTATATTCACCATGTTCATGGAAACATCCTGACCAAAGTTTTCACTTCGGCTTTGAACAAACAAAAATAAATACACAAAATTCATAAGAAAAATTAAGAAATCGAATCGTATTGCTATTGTTGATCAAAATATTCTATAATTTTTACTCAGTATCACTACATTTATCACTTTAACAAATTAACAACACTTGTGTGAAATACTTTTACTTTTATTTGAGTAACTTTTTACCTCTGTATCTGTACTTTTACTTAAGAAACAAATTGAGTACTTCATCCACCACTGGTTTTACCTATAGTCATTAAATTATTTCTGATTTTATTTTTAAACTATTGTGAAATATTATTTTTATACTTCATAGTAACTATATTGCTGGCCTCATAACTCTTTTTTTTCCCCCAATGAAAGCATCACTGTAGGGCTGTAGGCTTTTAGTCATATTGTCGATTAATCGGTCAATGGTGTCTTAGTGAACCAAAACTTGTATTAGTAAACTACAGTAGTACAGTATATAGTAAACTGCATAAATAGTTTTTTGCATGAACTTCCATGCAGGTGTAGTCTTGTGAGTGCAGTTTGGGTCAGATACAAAGAGATAGGCAATAGTTTTAGAGAGCTTTTGCCACGCCTCCTTTTGCCCCCTTTTTAGTCGACTAATCGATCGGCAGAACATGTCTTTAGTCAACTAAGAATTTCTTTAGTCAACTACAGCTCGACTCTTTAGTGGGTTCTTTCTGCAGACATGTGCCTCCCCCGGACTCGCACTCCGCCGAGGTCAGTGTAACAGCGCATTGGTTTTAAGCACTTTGTAAGTCAGTGTACAAACAGCCTAATACTCTTTTGAATGGTGAGGTTTACAGCCAATCTGTCAGTAAAAGCATGTGGTTTGGAAATCAGACTTATGAGGAGGAAATAGTACTATTTTTATACTAAACGCCAATGATTCAAAGTCTGTATTATTAATGTTTAAGAAAATATTATCTTCTGATTCATGTTCTAATGTTGTTTCCTCTTCAAAAACATGACCTTTAGTTTTGTTTCATGCACACATGTTTAACACAAAAACTCTGCATAAACCTGCATTAGACTGACTTCTTTTCTCAAGTTGAAAACACTGTTCCACCTTGTGATGTCATCATGTGATAATACAGAAAGTGCTCCACTGTGTTTTAATCTCCATATACCATCACTACACCACATTTGGACAATTTTAGCCCTGGAATTGTCAATCTCTAATGAACTAAAGGTAAAAGGAGCAGAGCATTTTGAGCTTTGGAGATGTACACAGACTAATAATACTCAAACATGTGAATGAAACACAACTCCAGGTATGTTTTTAATCAGGTAAAAATGTTCTAACATGACTTAAAGTTCAGCCCTGTCCCATATATCAGCACACATCACACATACCTACTTCCAACCTAACATTTTACATTATCTTGTGCTATGACAGGGGGTTTCAAACAGCTCTCTATGCATTAAACAGATAGAGCTCATTTGAAGGGAAACTAGTTCATGTAGCACAGAGTTGAAAGACTGACATCAGAAGCTGTGCGATGAAACATTGAGAGGGGCTCGCCCTTAAAGCAGTATGGCTGTCATAAAAACACATTCTGTTCTGCTTTAGCATTAGACCGTGCTGTTAACGCCACTTCACACATGTCATGCCACCTGCTTAGGAAATACAGAGGTGAATGATTTGACAGAGAAACACAATGTACAAGATGAAACAGCACTTTAACTGCTAAATCTATTCTGGCACCTTATTACCAGTCAAACATGAGCAGCCCAAAGAGTTAGCAATGCGAACACTAATGAACAGAGCTGTAATGCAACAGAGGTGGGCAGTACTCTGTTATATACATACTTTTACTCCTACTTGAACATTTGTGTTTCTTGCACGGCTCCTGCAGATTTCATATTGTGAACATAACATACCACTGGTAAGATTACTGTTGCACTGTACAATAAATTACTCACAATTCGAACCCGGGTCATAAGTGCTGTCTGCTAATGATCTGTTTGCACACCACAGGGACTGAATTGTTAGTGTAGCAGCCTTGTAGCATGGGAGTCACAATGAGGCGAGATTAGCCACGCGTCTAGTCCTAATTCCTCTGGTAAATTCCTACACAGTCCCAGACAGTCTCCCCCATCTGTCAGGGGGAAGGGGGGTGCTGGATTAATGTGTGTACATCCGATACTTGTTCACACACTACTCACCACTCCCAATGCAGCTATCAGCAGCGATTAGCCCAATTAGCCGGTTAGCAAACAGGTCAACCACAATGATGGCCTGTTCCTATCAAAGACAAATGAGATGAATGACAGGCTTTGGGCAATGCTGTTGAAGTGAGTAACTCTGAAGCTGTGCTAAGAGTCCTTGTATTCAAATGAAATGTGACTTAAGTCGGGCTAATCGGACAAGAGGCCAGATGGTTATCCCTGACATGTACAGGATGGAGGATTGAAGATGAGAGAGGGGAGGGTGAGTGAGATGTAGCATTGAGTAGGGCTGTTAGGGTGTTTTCACACCTCTTAGCATGGGTAACTGCTTTGATTGGGGGCTGAAAGTTGAAACATTGTTCATTTGGTGTGGATCACGTTTTCACCACATTTGAAGTCAAGCAAAAAACAGAATATGCTATGTTTGCCCGTCATTTGTCAGCAGAAGTTGAGTTGCATCCAATTTTAGCAATGTTTGGATTTCTGATTTGGATTTTACAAATATCTCAGACATATGCGCTCCACATTTGGTCACTGGGGGGCACTGTCAAGGCATTGGAGATGTAAAAGTTTACTTCAGACGATGTGACACTGCACAATGTGAGCGTTCAAACAAACCAGTGGAGTTGTGATGACTTTCATACCGCTGTAATAAATACACGACTCTAAAAATCCTGTGAGTCTACGGTTCTGGCAAAATCGTCACATCGTGATTCACTCATTTTCTCTTGAATGCAGCTCTATGCTCAGTGATCCGTTTCCCTACACACGTTTCTTATTGGTCAGCTTCAGTAATGCCCTGAGTGAGTGACAGCTGGATTAAACCAATTGCAGTGATGTGAACTTTCAGACGAAGCAGATGACATTAGTTAACTCTACCAGGCAATATAAATATAATTCGTCTGTATCGTGATGAAATCAAAATTCAGATCTGGCTCCAAGAAAATTGTGATATATATTTTTTGCATCTTGGCCATATACACAGCTGTACATGCTGCTCCTCACTGTCTATTTGTCCTGTTTTTATCCTCACACTGGGGTTTATTTTGTTCAAACCTAATGTACCACAGAAGCAAGTTTGGATCATTGAGTGTATGTTGAGCCGAATCAAGGCCTGATGGCGTTCAGTCCTAAGTGAACAGTTCTTAAGTTTGGACCAAATCAAACTGTGATAGTCCCCTTAGTCGACTGAAGAAATTCTTAGAAGTGATTGGCCGACTAGACCTCTCAAACCTCTCAACATTATTCTGTGTCTCTTCGATCTGACCATTTATTCCCAGCTCTTTTCAGGTCATTGACCAGCTCCTCGCGCATAGTTCTGGGTTGATTCCTCACCTTTCTTAGGATCATTGAGACCTCACGAGGTGAGATCTTGCATGGAGCTCCACTTTGAGGGAGATTGACAGTCATGTTTAGCTTCTTCCATTTTCTAATAATTGCTCCAGTGGATCTTTTTTCACCAAGCTGCTTGGCAGTTGCCCCGTAGCCCTTTCCAGCCTTGTGGAGGTCTACAGTTTTGTCGCTTGTGCATTTTGACAGTTTTTTGGCCTTGGCCATGTTAATAGTTGGAGTCTTACTGATTGTATGGGGTGGACAGGTGTCTTTATGCAGCTAACGACCTCAAACAGGAGCTTCTAATTTAGGATAATAAATGGAGTGTAAGTGGACTTTTTAAAGGTGGACTAACAGGTCTTTGAGGGTGAGTATTCTAGCTGATAGACAGGTGTTCAAATACTTATTTGCAGCAGTAACATACAAATAAATTATTTTTAAAAATCATACAATGTGATTTCCAGATTTTTTGTTTATATTATGTCTCTCACAGTGGAGATGGCACCTAAGATGAACATTTCAGACTCCTCCATGATTTCTAAGTGGGAGAACTTGCAAAATCACAGGGTGTTCAAATACTTATTTGCCTCACTGTAAATGCTTTTTAGTCAATCTTTTAATAAATAAAAGATTGACAAACCAATGAATCAACTATAATGAAAAGGCCTGTAGCCCTAGAATTCAGTTTAAACTTTACACTATCTAAGAGCTTGCAGTTACAATCAAGGTAGACAAACGGAAACAGTTTGCATCATGTTAGAGCAAGAGTTTGAATACATGTTATTGCATTAACCTCAAAGTTCATTGTCATTAAACCTTTCTATCTTACATTTAGTCAGTTATAGGTGTGGTAGTGCTAAGAAAAATCAAATACAAATTAAAAACATGCATTCCTATGGTGAGATAATTATCTCCATGGAGATACACCGTACCATGCTACAATGAGTAAAATGCATTGAAAGTTCTCTGCTATATATTGGTATTTTTCATCTTAGCATGATTTTCTTTAAATCCCAGCTTCAACTTTTAAATTTTGTGCAGATCAACCAAAATAAAACAATCTTGGATAAATAACTACATATTTGTTTGACAATATTTTATAAAAAAAAAAAAGCTTTTTTTGGCAATAGTATATGTATTGGTATTTTTGCAGAAGAATCAATTTTTTTATACATTAATCAATCAGTATTGACATATTGATCTTTGGTATCGATCCACCCCTCACTAATCTAGAAACTACTCCAGTCATAATTACACATTCATTTCTGGCACATTGTGTATATTAGGCACATACGTAGGTTAGCAGTAAAGAACCAACCCAAGAACCTGTCAATGTAAAGACAGCCCTGTGTGACCTATTTTCACTGTTTGTTCATAGTCAACAGTGTGTCTCTGCAGGGCTTCCATCTGTGCTTGTTCTGAAGAGGTGTGACACTCCATCTGAGACTGCTGCAACCCGAGAGCAAAGCAAACTTTTCATCTGAATACTTCTCTCATGACATGGTCCTTGGATACTCCTTCAAATGATACACTTTTATCAAGACATTTCCTCTCCCCAAGGACAGCGCACTGAAACTATTTAAAACAATACTTATTTTCAGTAATATGAATAGAATGATAACGACATTTGTCTCCAGTCAAGAAGCATGAAGAAACTATCAATATTGGCTGGTGTTTGCTATATAGTTATAATCTATGACACCTGTGGATCATTATGTTATTATCTGGACATTTTAAATATATTCATCTAAAATGACTTAATAAAAGAAACAAGTTTGTTGACTTTCACTGATGTTCCTGCAAACGTCATCACAACAAAGTAGCTGTCGGCACCTCCAATGGATAGCTAGTGAGTAGTGGATTTATTTATTTATTTTTTTCATTTGGGTACGTGGCGCTGTCGAGTCCAATCTGTATTATCGATTAAGAAAATAAAACTGGAAAACTAAGTAGAGAGCAGTGGGCGTATGCTGGTGGTAGTGAAAACAGGGATTGATCCGCAATATAGCGTCATGATAATATTGATTAAAGATTGCTGAAATATGCACGAATCACTCCAAAAACAACTTCTAGAAGGTAAATGAGAAGGGCAAACAACTATAACATGGTTAAGAGCTCTGAAAAGTCAATTTTGCATGATGGGTCTGCTTTGAGGTTAATCTATACTGTACACACTTCACACTTCTACTTCTATACAAATACTGACCAAAAATAAAATCTGAATGGGCTCCATAGTTTAAATTCATAATTGCTCTGAATAAAGAAAGAGACACCACTGCCTACTCTATTTTCTCTTACAAAATGACATGATTGATGATTAGTCAACTTAAAAAAACTCACATGGGTTTTTGGTTAGCCATGTTTCTGATAAGGCCAGACATATAAATGTGTAATTTAAAGAGTAAAGGAAATGTGTAAATTAGGTGTAATGTTTAGATAAGCTCAGTATGTTTAAATTAAAAATTAAAAATCCATTAATGGTCACATTTACATATATAGTAAATTTCAACCTTCAAGGTACTCATCAAGGAACCACTCCAGTGTACACAGGCACTGGAGACAAGGTGGGTTAAGTGTCTTGCCTAAAAACATATCGGCAGTATTCATTTGTGGGAGCTGGAATTGCATCACCAACCTGAGGGTTTATCATGTATATTTACTTCACCATTATATCGGACTTTAAAATTTGATATTGTGAGAGGCCTACCACAGATGATCCTGATGTTTCTCCATAAAGAGTTTTAGAACTTTTTTCTTTGCATTCAGTCACGTTTTCTTTTCCAGACTCCTTGATACCCTCTGTAACACTACAGGTGTGTTTTGATTGTCCTTCCAAAAGCTCAGTCTTGTTAGAAAATACAAGAAGAGTTTTGCAGATTGTGTCCAAATCAGATCTAATTTCCTTGCATTTGCAAAGCAGAGGATGGAGCTGTGATCATCAAATTCCTTTTGAGTAATTTCTGGACTGGATAAAAAATCATACATGCAGACTTAAACTATTATTTTGAAACATTTAGTTACACTCTTTCATGCAGCGCTTCATTTCATAACAAGTGATGAATTTAAAACCTGTCACTGAACACTCATGAAAAGTAGGATGGCCATCACTGTCTGTGAATGGAGAACAACACTGTATGAAATGTATTTATAAGGGATTACTTCATAAACTGTTTGAATATCTCACTTGTTGGGCATTGATACGGGGACATTTAATACAAGATCACATGACTGTATAAGTCTAAGGACTGGCCACAACAGAACTGAGATGGGAAAAAAATGCTTTTGGCTGTTTTGCTTCCCAAAAATGAAATATATTTCAATGACATACAAAATTGGATATTTTGGTGCCACAAAAGTGTCAAAAAATGTTCCTCTTTAGGTTCTTTAGAGTCCAAGAATTTTTTTGCCAGGATTTAGGAGCAGGATCAAGTCATATTTTAAATGATTTGCTGACACACTTACTGTCAATACTGTGCACTGCCCTGCGCAATAAAAATATAATGACAAAAAAATACTATGTTTGTAGTATTAACTCATAAGGGAGCAGTGTGGTCACATAGCGTGCAGTGTTCTCTTAGCAATAATGTGTTAAAATAACACTCTTTGTCTTTCCTTTAAGCAGTAAGTAAGACCAAACAAAATGTCAGCTGGTGCGAGAGAAAAAGTATATCTCTCTCTATCTCTACCTCTGAAGTAACTTTCAAATATAGTCAAAATATCCTAGGTATTTTCTTAATGCTTTAGGCCTGATGAACAGAGCAGACATGATCAGTGACAGCTTCAGAGCCCAGTACGAGGACAGCATCAGCAGGACACAGCTACTAAAGAGAATCTACAACTCTGGCTTAGAGAAGAAGGTTTGAATAATTCAGACTGAGGAGCACTGTCAAGCTTAGCGTTTTCAAGTCTGTTCCCCAAAGAGAGCCTCCACTTTACAGCAGTGAACCCAAGCGATATGGTTTGGACATGAAACCAGAATTTTCAGAATTTTTGATAGTTACAACCATACTTTGGAACATTCTCTATGGGCATAGATATGTTTTATGCCATACTGTGAAAGCAGCTCAGAAATGAAGAAGCCACTTGAGTGGCAAAATGTCTTCCTTAAAGCCATAGGAACAACATTTCCATGGAAACAAGCAGGAGGCACTCCTCCAGACCAAATAATAAAAAGCATCCTCACTGAGAATGTTTTTTTGTTATTATTATTATTTATTTATTTTTTATTTTTTCAGTGCAATAACATAAAAACACGCTTTTATTTTAGTTTACTTTTGGCTAAAAAGTTATATACTGGGGCTTTAAATACTACTAATAATGTGCATTTAAATTTAAATGTGCATTATTTTCAAAGGATACCCCACATAAATTACAAAAACAAAATTATAATCATATATACAGTATGAAGGAGTGGTGCAAGAAATACAAATGTTCAAATCATTTCATATTGTGAACATAAAGCTTTTGTCACTTGTAGGCAGTGAGAATAGTAGCCAAAACTTTGTATTGTTACACTATACAATATTTTACTCAAGTAGGAGTAAAGTATGATGTGTAAAATCTACTCTGAAAGGTATAATTTGATGAAGTAGGTACTAAATGTACTAACAGAGTACTACACATCTTCTAATGAAGCGACATGGTGGGACTAGCCTGCTCATGCCTTTGGCCATGATGGATTCTAAATGAGTGATGCGACAGATGTTTAAATATGATCTTTCCCATTGTGGGGGGAGGAGGGGGGTTATGGGAACAAAAGGGTGGGTGGTGCGGTAGGTTCAGATGAAAGCCAGCATGTGTTGGGACAAAGACGTTGTAAGCACCAGAACCTTTGAAGGACCAATGACACCCAACAAACTCCACTCCCAAAGCTGTCATAGGCTCCTACAAGTCACAGCCAGTGTCAGAACACTCCACAGAAGAAAACTAAAAGTTAGATTGTCACAAGACTGCCCCATAGTCTTATCAGTGGTCTGTTTGCTACAATGACATTGGCAAATGGCTTTTTTCACCTTCAAGGCACTACAAGCTTTGCATCATTTCACACGCACATTCATACACAGACACCAGGGGCGAGGTAGGTCAAGTGTCTTGCCCAAGGACACAAAGGCAGCATTCATCTGTGAAAGCTGGAATCACACCACCAACCTATGAGTCAGTGGATCTGACCACTCAACCAACTTAGCTAATGTTGCCCAGAATTGACTCAGTAACAAAGACAGAAATCAAATTCACTCTTGACAATGAAGGCAATTAGTAGCCAAAAATAGTAAAATAAAAAAAATAAAAATATATAATAATAATAATATATATGAAGTCTATATGAAGTCAAATACAATCAAAGTAAATATTATATATATATATGTATATATATATATATATATATATATATATATATATATATATATATGTATATATGTATATATATATATATATATATATATATATATATATATATATATATATATATATATATATATATATATATATATATATATATATATATATATATATAAAGACACAGAGAGAGAGAGAGAGAGACTTTTAATGACAACAACTGTAATGCTAATTTATTAGCATTAACTACTAGCTTTCCAGACAATTATTCACTCAGACCGCAAAATGAGCCTCACCAGTCTCTCTTTTGTGTTTCCAGTTCCAATGCTGAAATCCAGTTGGTTCAAACATAAAAGGTCTCTCTCTGATCTGAATCATCACTACCTAAACCTACAGCCAATCATGAATCAGTGCTAGTGCAGCCTCTGTAGCTCAGTGAGTGAATTCTGGAGGATCTGAGTTTTCACATGAGGCATGGCCTGTCCATATACTGAGAATGAGAAAAACTCGTGTCCTCCATCTGCAGGTTACGGCACTGGCACCCCAGGTTCAGTTGTGATTGACTGTAATAGTTTTAAAACAGTAAGAGCACAGGCTATACACAGTATGCATATACATTTTCCATAGAGGTTTGAGTATATGGTTCATTAGAAAAGCTTATACTGGGATTTCTCTGTTATTGTCATCCATCTCAATCCTTTCTGTGTTAGCATCTTTTCTAGGTTCAGGGCTCAGCTGACTTGTGCAGGAGCAGCAGAGCAGAGAGCTGCTGTGATGAGTGTTGTTGGGGCTGTTGAGCGGAGATACTGGTGTCAGCAGATGTGATGGGACACAAACCTCCTCCTCAGCTCTGTGTCCATCACTGATCCCCTGGAGACTCCACTCCTCTCCTCCAGGACCAGTATTCTCACACTGAGGTCAGCTCAAGAGCCACATCAAGAAACAAGGGGGGCTGAACTGGACGTATTATGCAAAATCAACTTTTATTAGTCTTTAACCATGTTATATTGGTGTTCATCTGTCTCTATCCACCGACAGCTCTGTACTTAGCCGCAACTTGTGTACAGCCACAGGGCTGTGTACTTTCTCCCCTGCTCTTCTCCCTGTACACCAACTGCTGCACCTCCAGCCACGACTCCGTCAAACTGGTTAAGTTTGCGGATGACACCACCCTCATCGGACTCATCTCGGACAGCGATGAGTCTGCTACAGGAGGGAGGTGGACCGGCTGGTGTCCTGGTGCAGCAGCAACAACCTGGAGCTCAACGCCCAGAAGACAGTGGAGATGATTGTGGACTTCAGGAAAGTCACAGCCCCCCTGCCTCCCCTCACCCTGACGAACTCCCTCATCACCACTGTGGACTCTTTCTGCTTCCTGGGCACCTGCATCACCCAGGATCTCAAGTGGGAGCCGACCATCAGCTCCCTCATCAAGAAAGCCCAGCAGAGGATGTTCCACCTGCGGCAGCTGAGGAAACTCAAGCTGCCAGTCCAGATGATGGTGCAGTTTTACACTTCCATCATTGAGTCCATCCTCACCTCCTCCATCACTGTGTGGTTCGCTGGGGCCACTGCCAGGGACAGACAGAGACTGCAGCGCATAGTGCGCTCTGCTGTGAAGGTGATTGGCTGCAGCCTGCCATCTCTACAGGACCTGTACGTCTCCAGGACTCGGGGGGAGCAGGCCGTATAGCAGCTGACACTTCTCACCCTGGACATGGACTATTTGAGCTACTTCCCTCTGGCAGGAGGCTACGGTCCATTGGGACCAGAACCTCTCATCATAAGAACAGTTTCTTCCACTCTGCCATTTGTCTCATGAACACTTTATAATATCTGCACTAAACTGGACACTTAATAACATCGGTCACTTTAATAAGCCATGTTTGCACTGTTGTTTTGATGCTGCTGTTGTATATATTTTCTCCCTTTAAGTATTTCATTTGATTTTTTAAGCATATCTTTTTAACTTTGTGCATGCCCTTATTTGTATTTGTATTTATTCAGTGTGTTTATGTTGCACTTTTCACTGAAGCAAGTTCCTAGTTTGTGAACTGTGTTCACAGACTATGGCAATAAAAGTCTTCTGATTCTGATTCTGAACTAACTGAAATTGAAGACTCCAAGTCGCACATACTGTGTAAGATTCCATATCTTTCTTTAATTTTCTTCCGTATTATGTGAACTGAGTCACCAAGGCAGCAGTCTAGGCAGGGATGCTCAGACTTCCCTCTGCACACACACGCTCTTCTGGGGGCATCCTGTGTCAGCCGAGAGACATAGTCCTCTCCTGGTGGGAGATGCCTGGAACACCTCTCCAGGAAGGTATCACTTCAGAGCTGCTGCTTGTCCATGTGGAGAGGAGCCCCATGTTAGGAGCAGCGGCTCCTTACTCTGTCTCTAAGGGACCCAACCACCCAGCAAAGGAAAGTCATTTCAATCGCCCTATACATCATCTTGTCCTTTCGGTCATTCCTAAAGCTCATGACCATAGGTGAGGGTAAGACCAGAGATTTAAATCGGGACTAAACCAGGACCAAACCAAGACTAAACCAGGACCATGAATGAAATTCTACTTCTTGCAGTGAAATGCCACTATGAAGAGGCAGGACAGGTTTTGCAATTTTAAGCAGGATGTTTCTATTGCAAAACATTTTTAGATCAATATTGTATTTTACAAAGAAGAAAATTGTGATCTACTGATGTTGTTTGTTGTATACTGAGAGCAGAAGAACTTATTTTAATGATATCCAGGGAAGTATCCTTTTGTAAAAATAATAACATATTATTTATTGGGATTAATTTATTTGTTGTAGGTTTGTAAATATTTTGTTTTGTGCATTACTCAAGTATGATGTAAGCGTCTCAAGCCGGTCACAACAGAAGCACGTGTGGACCAAATGTTACTGTTGACCTCTGACCCCTGACCTCCTCCAGGCCACAGAGAGCAAAGGCTGGTGCAGGTGGAGCATTTGTCCCCAGGCTTAGCACCACTACGGGGGAATGTCCAGCATGTGAGGCCCCCGTCCTCCAGCTTAAAGTGCACCTGAGCACCATCACTGTAAACATGTTTATTTGGAGACTAGGGTTATCAAAAGTATAGAAACAAGATACTCATTTGAGCAGGTATAAATAATTTTAAAAAACCCGTCACATTCAGTAAGACCACATAGTAGTAGTAGTACACACCCATGGATCAGATAAGACGACAACAGTAACAATACCCACAAACTACAAATCATTACAAAATACAGGTTTTTATGATTCTCTCTTTTTGATTTAATTTGGTGGGATAATACCTGTTGAAAATATAAATTAGAGTCTTAAGCCAATCAAGAAGCAATTTGTGAAGAAAAGCTGGAAAATATATTGAAAATTACAGGAAGTAGTGTTCTGTTTTAGAAGTCCATATTGATGATATCATGCTTGGGAGAATTCTATCCAAAAGTTTGTGTTTTCTTATATCTTATTTGTCAAACAATAATTTCTGTGTACATTAGACGAGTTTTAGCTTAGTGTACGACATGGTTGCTAGGTAACAGTTATGGAATTCCCTAACATAATGTCATGATTTACAACCAGGAAGAAAAATTGCAACCAAAATGAGTAGAATCTGTCATAGACACTTTAAAAAGATCAAATTCTTAGCTTTTGTGACTGAAAGAGGTAAATCCACTCTGGCCTCTTTAAGGCTCACAGCCTGCAGCTTCTGACACTTTGTTTCACCAGAGTAACCATCAAATCTTCAACTGCAGCGTTTCTTGTGTTCTGTTGTTTTTACTATCAGCACATGTCTGACACCCGTGAATCATTATGTTATAATTTTCACATTTAAATAGCAATACAGTATTGATCTAAAATGACTTAATAAAATAAATAAGCCCACTGATTTCCGGGTTGGAATATAGTGGAGCCAATGAGATGATTCCTGGCTGCCCCTTTACGATACATTGCTGTAAACTTCATCACAATAAAGCGTCATATGCTGTCGGCCCCTTCTGTGGATAGCTGCAGATCACGTAAGCAAAGGATTCATTTGTGCTAAAAAAAAAACCCAAAACACATAAATATCAACAACTAAGAAAATATAATTGGAGGAGGAAGTATGTACATCACAAACGGGTTAGATCGGAGCAATGACGTCTTGAATACAGGAAAATAAGATTTAAACGAATGTGGCAGCTTATGAGGAAAAACCAAAGAGAAAAAAATATCACAGGGGACTGAGAAACACAGCGGATTTCTGCAGAATCAATGACCAAAGCATTAACTCTGTTAATCTAAATTATTTCATGTGCCACTGAAATAAACACATTTGAATGGGCGATCATGTTTGGTTCTGGTTTGAGACGCAACAGAGCGCGTGGTGACCAGACTGATGTATAAAACATATAGACAGATATCCGTTAGGATTTTCCAGGCACATGGCATTGAGGTTAAAGGTACTGAGAGAGGCACCAGTGGGCCGGGACTATTTCTGTGTGTGGTGTTGAAAGCAGGTCAGTGTTAGCCAAATCCATGAGCGATGATTGACACTGAGCTGAGGGGAGGGCATCTGGCTGCTGGGGACTGATCCTCTGACCCTGCGTTCCTGTCAGCGCACAGCAGGGAACACTCAAAAACACAACAATCACCACATTTATTATATTAGATTTATATATATATATATATATATATATATATATATATATATATATATATATATATATACATACACACACACATACATACTATTACTACTAGTATTTTCTTCTGCCAGAAGCTCATTTCGAGTTTGTGGATTTTGTTCTCAAGACCTATCACGATAATTACTATATCAACTTATCATTTAATACTCCAAGATACTCCAATAATCCAAGATGACAATGCTAGGATTCATCGGGCTCAAATTGTGACAGAGTGGTTCAGGAGCATGAGACATAATTTTCACACATGGATTGGCCACCACAGAGTCCAGACCTTAACCCCATTGAGAATCTTTGGGATGTGCTGGAGAAGGCTTTGTGCAGCATCAGACTCGACCATCATCAATGTAAAATCTTGGTGGAAAAAAGAATGGATGGAATCTTGAGTCACTGCAGAAGCTTATCCAAACAATGCCACAACAAACGTGTGCTGCAATCAAAGCTAAAAGGCGGTCCAACCAAATATTAGAGTGTGTGACCTTTTTTTTTTTTTGTGGCGACTTTTTTTTTTGGCCAGGCAGTGCATTTTATCCTTTACATTAAAATGACATGACATCACAAGTTGGAACACAGTATTTTGTGTTTGAGGGAAGAACACAATCTAAATATGCAGAGTTTGTGTGTTAAACATGTGTGAAGGATACAAAACAACTTCAGCTATGTTTGTGGTTAGAAAATAACATTAGAACAAAATATAGGCCTTGTAAGTTAACCAAACGTTGAAATAGATCTCCAGTGTCTTATGAAAGTCCCTTGGGGGAAAAAAAAAAAACAAAAAAAAATCAAATGTATGCTTTTTGGACAAATAGATTTGAATCAGCTATCATGAGATCGAGTGGTAGTGCCTACTTCCCATGCGTTTCTCTGACAGCGCTCTCTTTGTTGTGATGAAAGCCCTCCACTGATGAACCACAGCGGGGGGGGGGGGACATGGCCTTCACTCTCCCCGCCCGTGATGAGCCGTGGCTGGGCACTTTTGAACAATGCCCCCGTAAGAGCAGCACGCGCTCCGGGACATCTGCAGATAAGGCGGTCCCAGAGGAGAAAGCCCCTCAGAGTGCAGAGGAGAGGGGTCTGTGAGCGGGAGATTAGCTCATGTTGGGGCGCACTTTAAATCCACCACAGTCAGAAAATGTGGCGAGTCGTGTAGGGACGTGGCCCTGTGTTTGATAACCTGATCCATTTGAAGTTTAGAAGGATCGGGAGGTGACGAGAGACGAGAAAAAAATGCACCCCACCACTGTTAAGCTGAGAAAATATTTAAGGTCCTACATTACACAAAATGTATTCATGAGAGCTTTAAGCCATGCTTCTTAATCAAAAACATACCTTTAATTGTGTTTTGTTTCACACATTTACACGTTTGAAGGATTTCCACCATATGATGTCATGAAGCAGTAGTTTTCAAGTTAACAGCTTCTTTTACCTTTTGTTCTGTAGAGATTGGCAGAGTTTGTGTGTTACATGTGTGAATGAAACAAAACATAACTCCAGGGATGTTTGTGATGAGGTTATAACATAGATTAGAAAATAGCGTAACATGGGCACTTTAAACAGCTGTCTTTACGGACATTAATGCACATTAATTCAATTTTTAAATGTGAGTGGGAGGGGTGAGTGGTTTCTTGTTATTTGTCATCCAAAATGACTCGAGTATTTTAAGAATGAACTACTCAATGAAAGAGGAACTGCAGTGAGTCAATGACCTTATTCCATTTCATTGGAAGTTTCCAGCTTGCGAAAATGATGTCTCATACTCCTGAACCACTCTGTCACAATTTGAGCCTGATGAATCATGGCATTGTCATCTTGGAATATGCCCGTGTCATCAGGGAAGAACAAATCCATTGATGGAATAACCTGGTCATTCAGTATATTCAGGTGTCAGCTGACCTCATTCTTTGAGCACAGACTGTTGCTGAACCTAGACCTGACCAACTGCAGCAATACCACATCTACTTGCTTAGTTAAAACCAGGTGGCGACTTTTTTTTGGCCAGGCAGTGTATAAGGAAAGATTGTAGAAACACTCCATCATAGGTTCTCAACATAGGCCAACAGAAAACTTTTGTCACCTTTGTCTTGTGCTCACAATTACAACCAGGACTAGAAGTGAACCCAAACCAGCTCTACATCTCGACTAAACTGGGACCAAACTGGGACCAAAACAAGACAAGAATGAAAGCAGACTATTGACCAAAGCACTTGACTTACACCAGTAATATGTGAACAGGAAGGACACAGATGAAAGACCTTGTGCAGCTTTAACCCTTGGGACCGATACGGCAATATCGATACTTTTGCAATACAATGTACAGTCCTTGCCCCGGGACCAAAATTGCATATTCAAAACTTTTGCTGATATTTTTTGTGCATACCTAACTCCTCGTACCAATACTGCTATGAATACTTTTGTTATATCTTGCGCAGAACTAAGCTACAATACCAATGTTGCAATATCTATACCTTTGCGATATAATGTACAGCCTTAACCCCCGGCTCCAATATTGCGATATCAATACCTTTGTGATACAATGTGCAGCTCTCATTCTCGTTATCAATACAGCAATATCAATATCTTGGTACTCACTTGCTTTGTTGCCCTTGACTTTGGCCAGGAGCTTGTGGGCCAGCAGCAGGTCCCCACTCTTGACAGCCCCTAGAAGGTCCTGCTCCTTCCCCATGGCTCTACCCTCTCACTTCTGATGGAGCGACTTCACTGGAGCTTCCATAAACATCTGGGAGAGGGCTCACAGGTAGCTGCTAAATCCTAGCTATGTGTCCATATGTGGGGACAGAAAGTTCCAGAACAGAGAGGCGTCAGAGAACCAGCTTCTTTGCAGGAGATAGTTCCATCTTGAGAAGGTCGAAGTTGAAAAGATGAGAGGAGAGCACTAGAGGAAGGTGAGGGTGACGCTTACGGTCGAACCAAGTCTTCTCTCTGTAAGGTGAGAAATATTGTCATTATATATTTATTTTGATAGTTAGAAACAATTAAAAAGTTGTATTCACGCACTATAATTTGTTGATGTCCTACTTACAGATGGAGGGTCTATATTAATCTTTTGTCTTAAAGTCCTTTCAAATGACTGCAATCGAGCCTTCCCTTCAGGGCTGAATAATGCCAAAACTTTTTTTCTGTTTATTCATGCTGACAGAGAAGACAATGAACTTTGTGCCAGTTTTTTATTTCATGTAAATGGACTCCGCAATTTCAGATATGTGTGACTGACGATTTAACAAATTAGAGAAGCGCATGGTCCGTTGAAGTCAAAACCATCATAGCTGCTTACGAGTAGCAAAAGGAATTGCCAAAAGGAAGTTATACATTTTGTTCTGAATGATTTGAGAATTTTGGAGGGGAGATGTCTTTTGCATTCGAGAGACACATGATACAAATTGTGGTTGTGGTTGGACCGTCCCAAGTTAGGGCGGAGGTTTGAGGCTGTTATGGTGCGGTTCTGGTCAGGCATTTGCTTGGCGTGCCACTCTAAGACTCTTTACATTTCATTACTCACTCCACACCTGGTGATGGCGAGCTTCTTATATAGTTGCCTTGGGGTAGACTTCCCCTCCATCACCAATCACGCACCGCATTCATGCGTAGGCTAGTTGGGAAATGTACTGTATCTTGCCTGTGGACACAAATACAGGATACACTGGGTGGAGATGGGACAAGGCCTGTCATGACAATTACTCTATGGACGTATTGTTTAATACCATGGTCCCTTGCTATGTCCTGGGTCACCTTTCACTGTCTCGCTGTTTTGAGTATGAACGTGCACTGTGTTCTGTGTCCTGATTGGCTAAGGGACTGTAGACCATTGTCCATCAGTCTCCTCTGTGCTGCGTCTCCTGTACAGTACAGAATGTGTTCAGACAAACTTATGTAACCTTTTATTTAGTTGATGTATATTATTTTATGTATTAACATTTATTTGGGTCATTAGTATTTTGTTTATTACTTTGTACTTGTTTTACTGACATAATATGTTAGATACATTATTTACTGTCTTTGTAATAATATTGTTTCCTACTTATTGTTGTGGTACAGCGCATTTGAGGAGCGCACCAATAAAAATGTAACAAGAGTGAATGTGCACATGGCGCGCAAGAGATGAGTTAAGTTGACGAGCTATAACTGTCCTGCCGTGTTGGTCTATTTTACTAAAGAAGCAAGAAAATACATCATATTAAATCTTACTGTAACCCACCACTGCACAACCTCAAGAGATTGAGAACAATATATTAGGGTTACATTTACAATACAATGTTGGATCGCAGTGTGACTCTGAAGTGCTGTATGTTTGCAAGTTGTCGATGAAACGTTATGCACTGACAAATTTCAGAAACGCTTTAGACTTAAGTGTTTCTCTGCACAGAGAGGAGCCTGTGCAGATACCGCTGAGACATACATGAACAACAAATTTAAAGCGATTGTGGGCTATTTTTAGAACATAACCCCCATGATAAATGATGGACTACTCTATATGTAATGGTAATTGGTCACATTATTATACAATGCTTTTCCACCCTCGAGGCACTCAAAGAGCTTTACATCCAGGAACCGCTCACCTATTCATTCTACTGTCGTGGGAACAATGTATTTTTGAGGCTCAAAATGTATCATGTGAACAATTTCTTTGCAAAAGTGGAGAGATCTGCGGTATTTTTGTTGTAATACGATAAGATTTGAGCAGTAGAGCGTTCACTGGGATTATCTTGCATTATTGTTATTGTATCAATGGCATAAAGTAGTTTCAGTATTATCATTTATCACGGAATATCTCTGTAACAAGACATCATGCTTCAAAATGTGTTATCGTGATTAGAATGTCTTATTGAATACATAAGTTTACATAAGTTTACTCCACCAGAAAAATTACAATGAATCTTTAACGTATCTTGAACTGAGTGAAGAGATGAGACTGGGAGAACATGCAACATCAACACAATCTTGGAATTGCTCAATCTGTTTACAGTCACACAGCAATCTCGCACATTTTCCGATAGGAATTCTGGAGCGAAAAAGAAGGTTTAGGAAGTTGTGCAGACTTTTCTTATCACTGTGTTTCTGCTCGGTCTTTCCACTCCCACCAAAGCCCCTCTCCAGCCTTTAAAGTGCATATACTACCCATTTCACTAATAACATGATTATATTTAAGATTTTACTAAAAATCTGGCATACTTTGTTCTAGTTTTTTAATTTTAGTAAAGTTAGTTTCTAATTGGACGATTGGAAGACTGAGGGATGACACAGACATCGACATACTTCCACATTCCTAGAACCAATATCAAAAGGTATGATTAGATGAATAAAAACAAATAATAACACCTTTATATTATTATTATTTTTATTATTATTATTTTTTTTTAACAGTTGTCAGAAAAATGCCATTCTTTTGCATAAATTGTCCCTGGACACTTTGTACTACTGGGGAGGGTTTGGCTATTTTTCTGTGCTACGATCAGATCTGAGATGGTTGAATAAATAACTTGACGGATTATAGATACTAACTAACTACTAAAGTCAGTGGAACATAACAAAGTACAAGTAGTAAAGTACTGTGCATAAGTAAAACCTTTAGATATCTATTTTTATACTTAAGTATGTGGATACTTTTTACTTCACTACAATTGAGGGAAGGTATCTGTACTTTCTACTCCAGTACAGTTTTGAACTGGACTGAAAAACCACTTCGAGCAACCCAAATACACAAATACACAAGAACAGCTAGAAAAATTGATAAATTGATTGACTTGACTGAATCAGCTAAATTATTTATCAAAATCACAACACTTGATACTTTAATAGTTCAAAAATATCTCCAAAATACTTTTACTTTTTTACTTACTACTTTTACTTTTTTTAATACTTACTTTTTAGAGTTTTTTTCATATGAGGCATTTAAAAAGTGCACAATGTTAACAACTCCAAGGGCATTAACATTAGAGAAGAGAAGACTAAAATCTGCACTGATAAACTAATGCAAAAATGCATTTCAGAGCATAGAATAAGACCCCATATAGACACAGGGAGGGCATCTGACACACAGAGATGTTTCAGAACATGTTTGTAGAGGTCTAAACTACTATACTACCTACTACCATATTCATTTATTTTCATTAGCTTTTTTTCTTGCACTATATTTAAATGTTTCATTCTTTCATTTATGTGCTGCATGTTTTAACAGTAATACACATTTAGAATAGTTTTTTGTTTTTTGTTGTTGTTTTTTACTATAGGGTTATTCTGACAGAGTAATGCATTAGTTTCATTATTATTCAGCCTCATTGCAGGCCTACAGAGCAGAGGGCCACATCAGCTGAACATATGTGAGGGAGAGTCAACAGTCAGAGAGAGAGAGTGGTCATTTAAAGCCCCCCAGGTGTGTGACCAGAGTAAATATGCTCTTCACACCACAGCGCTAACGGAGCTAATGCGGCAGCGCAATGAGGCCGTTCAAAAACAAAACTAAATGTGTGCTTGGGGGATAAGGTAAATAGGATTTAAAAAAAATAATACATTTAAAAAAAAAATCAAAACTTAGGACTCTGGTCAAGACTTCCTGAATCCTTTTCCACACCAGATGAAATTCAGGTCATCTTCAACAACTGAGCTCTTGGACGCAGGTATACATGTAGGAATTTACTCTGAGTTTTTCATATCATGAGAGCAACAGATCTGTGCAAGAAAAGCTAGACATTACTGTTTATTTACTTTATGAATCAGTGTAGCATTAGCTAAATAAAAAGGGGGGTATATACAAAATAGACTTTTTGGAGCTTTCTACCCTCCTCTTTACAGTTAGCTATAAGATTCTGTGCAATACTCCACCCACAAGCCTACGTCACTCAAGCTCCCACGCGACAATTCTCCATAAATGTACAAAAGCGAGATACAAAATTGATACAGTTTCACTAGTGGGATGTACACTGATTATGTTATGATGTCACTCTTAAGGGGGAGTGACTTAGCACAGAGAGTAAAGGGAGGACAGATTAAGAGTGTCAAAAACAAAAGTGAAACTTATAAAACATTTCAATACATTATTTTGGGCGATATATATAGCATTTTCAAAACATTAAAAGGAAACACGTGATCTAAATATGTTACGTGTTAGCAGTTTATACCCCACAGAAGTAAAATACCCCCTCTTTAAAGTTAAAATTATTAATCTTTCATAAATTAGCATTCTTCTTCTGAAAAAGGAAAAAAAAAAACCAACAACAACAACAACAACAATAATACCAGTTTGTTCAGTTAAACACTGTTAGGTGAGAAGTGCTTTTATATTAGGTGACCTCATAAACCTGAAAATGGGCAAAAAGCTGCCATGTTTGAACAACAAAACATTTTTATTCTGAAAACTACTAACCCTGTAGTTACGATCTGTATAAACGTGTCCTGAAATGTGATTATTGTATTAGTTTGTCAGTTCAGATTTCAGTCTTTTTGTCAATGATTCTGGGTGTGTTAAAAACTTTGAACAGAATCTTATTATTAAAATATAAAACCCATATTGCAATGCTTGTTAGAAAAATCACAATTAGATATGTTCCCCAAACAGTCCAGCCCTATAGATGATAATAGATGCATAACAATACTGAGAGCAACAGTGATCATGTTATTCTGTCTATATGTGTCCCCAGCGTACACATGTGTAAATCACATTCTAATATTGTATTGGTAGCATTGTAATGTTGATTTAGTCCTAGTTACAAATTCTCAAGAAGATTATCTAGTCAGAAAACAAAATGAGCTGCTCAATTTGGTCACATTGGTCAAGATTTTATATTGTTCATTTCCACCTTCAAGGCTCACAAAGTGTTTTACAGTTGTCCCTCGCTATATCGTGTTTCACCTTTTCTGGTCTCGCTGTTTCACAATTTGTTTAGTGCAATTTTTCATGATTTTTTTTTTTACAGTGTATGAATGCACACTGTGTTCTGCGTCCTGATTGGCTGTTGGACTGTAGACCATTGTCCATCAGTCTCCTTCGTGCTGTCGATGAAACGTTCTGCACCGACAGTATTTCTAAAAGCATAATTTTTATTTACAGTATAGGAAAATGTTTATATTTTTACCTCTCAAACAAATGGTCTGAAAACATGTCTTGATCTTTGGTTTCATTCTATAATACTGTAAAAAAAAAAATACTGTACTTATAACTCAAAGTTAAAAGTTTAAAAGTTTTTTTTACAAGAGAGAAATGTGAGAAAATGTTAATGCCTGTGTGAGAAAAGTGTATAAAGTGTGTGGTGAGGGGTTTTACAGCCTTAAAACAAATATAATAACTGTAAAAAATAAAGCTAACTTCTTTGCAGATTTCACCTATTGCGGGTTATTTTTAGAACATAACCCTGTGATAAATGAGGGACCACTGTATATCAAAGGAACCACTCACTCATTCACATACACATTCATACACCAGTGTATACAGAGGTGGGTTAAGTGTCTTGCCCAAGGATACAACAACAGTATTCATCTGTGGGAGCTGACATCGCACTACCAACCTGTGGATCAGAGGTTCTGACAGTGATGTTTTTATTTTATTTTTTTTATGTCAAGGGTGGGATTCAGATCATCAACCTTCAGACAAATACTCTGAGCTACTGTCATTCTACCGACTGCTGTCCCCTTTGGATTGCCAGATCCTACAACTGATATGATCAGAATATGTAAATCCCAGCAGCAGTAGCCAATCAATAATCAGAGTCAGGGCTCATTCTGAACCCTCACGTGACGATTTCACTGAGTAAAAACGTGTGTCCTCCGAATGCAACTTTAGCCACTGACAACTCACAAGAAGTACTGAGGCATGACACACTAACCCATGCAAAAGACCTGGACAAATGAACTAGAACACAGAACCTGACCCAAGTCTTGGAAAAATGTCAGGGAATTTAAAAAGACAATAGAAACATGAATTTAAAAAGAGGACGAAACACTTCCTGGATTAGAACCTGATGATGTTCTGAGGTGGGCCCAAGCGTTTTGAGTTCTGGAGAGGGAGAAGGACTAATGCAGGATTATGGTCATAACAAAAAATAATAATAAAAAAAAAAAAAAAAAAAAAAAAAAAATATATATATATATATATATATATATATATATATATATATATATATATATATATATACATATATATAGATAGATATATATATAAATTTCAGCACTTGTGAGGTTCATTCTGCAATAAAAATGTTTAGTACGATATTTTCACCCCAACCAAGACATCATATTTTTGCACACATAATTTCACTTATTTATTTTTTGTAAAACTTTGCCCACCTCAAAATTCCAAATGTTTATTTATTGGCCATCACTTCGTGAGTGGCGAGGGGCATTGTTCTTCCTGGGTTTCTTCTTATTTATTTTTATCTTTTTTTTTATGGGAAAAGTACATTATAAATAGTCAAAGTATTGGAAATCAGAGACTAATCAATATTAAAACTAGTATCAAAAGTAGGTATTCATTTGAGCAGGTATGGATACTAAAAACCTCACAGGACATGAAATGAACCTTTCCTGAACAGCTTTGGAATCTTAATCTTCCAGTCTTAATCTGATTTTAAGATGTATCAGAACAAGTATTAGACCACACAGACTACACCTATGGAACATACCTGGACGATGAGGGATTACACAGCTATAAATGGGAATATAAAAGAAAGTACTATGAATTTATTTTTATTATCATTGTGATATCAGAATGAGTATTGAGTATTGGGTCTATTCCTTGATACTAGTATTGAAATCAAGATTAAACTTTCATGACAGAAGTGATTATAATAACACATGTCAAACATACCAGATAAGGAGAACATAGAGAACATTTAAAGCGGCAATATATAACTTTTCTGCTATAGGATCATCTGTTTATTGATTTACCTAGAATGTTCCACAATGTGGCAATAATGGCATCTGTCTCCACGGAGTAAACCAAGTGACACTACAAGGACAAGTTACAAGTTAGGTCTGTGGAGAGGCAACTCCGCTCGCAGTAGAGTATTGTTTTAAAGAGGGGGTATTATGTATTTTTCTTTCTTTTTTTTTCTTTCCATATTATAACATTATTCCCTCATCAAAAACATGCCTTTAGATGTCATCCATGCATGTTTGAGTAATCTAGGGATCTTTCCCAGGCCCTATTCAAAGGGAGGGGAAAAATTTAAGTGAAACTTATAAAACATGTTAACATTATTTTCAGTGAATATAGCAATTCAAAACCATAAAAAGTAACATGGTGATGTAAATAAGTTATGTCAGCAGTTAATACCCCATAGAAGTAAAACACCTGCTCCTTAAGGCAATACTAACTAAATGCAAGATCACTACCATGCTGTGGAACATTTCAAGCAAATTAACAGCATTTTCATGGAGACAAGCAGGTGGCGTACTCTACCAGAAAAGTTACATAGTTCCCCTTTTACTAGGTACACAGTTCTATTCACACAGTCCTGATGGTAGTAATACAATCTGTTACTATCCTTTTTAAGCTTCCCGGGGGAGGTGTCTCGTGCTAGCAGCAGTAGTGGAGGACGCCAGGGAATGTTTGGGAACTAAAACTAGAGTAGCCTCGTGTGGTGGGCTAAAGCAGACCAGGTGGAATGTAAACAGCCTCTGCAGAATGGACTGTTAAGCTAATGTGTGAGGGTGAACCAGAGGAGAGACCAGACGAGAGACCAGAGGAGAGACAAGAGGAGAGACCAGAGGAGAGACCAGAGGAGAGACCAGAGGAGAGACCAGAGGAGAGACCAGAGGAAAGACCAAAGGAGAGACAAGAGGAGAGACCAGAGGAGAGACAAGAGGAGAGACAAGAGGAGAGACCAGAGGAGAGACCAGAGGAGAGAGGAGAGACCAGAGAAGAGAGGAGAGACCAGAGGAGAGACCAGAGGAGAGACCAGAGGAGAGACCAGAGGAGAGACCGGAGGAGAGACCAGAGGAGAGACCGGAGGAGAGACTGGAGGAGAGACCGGAGGAGAGACCAGAGGAGAGACAAGAGGAGAGACCAGAGGAGAGACCAGAGGAGAGACCAGAGGAGAGACCAGAGGAGAGACAAGAGGAGAGACAAGAGGAGAGACCAGAGGAGAGACCAGAGGAGAGACCAGAGGAGAGACAAGAGGAGAGACCAGAGGAGAGACCAGAGGAGAGACCAGAAGAGAGACCAGAGGAGAGAGGAGAGACCAGAGGAGAGACAAGAGGAGAGACCAGAGGAGAGAGGAGAAACCAGAGGAAAGACCAGAGGAGAGACCAGAGGAGAGACCAGAGGAGAGAGGAGAGGAGAGACAAGAGGAGAGACCAGAGGAGAGACCAGAGGAGAGACCAGAGGAGGGACAAGAGGAGAGACCAGAGGAGAGACCAGAGGAGAGACCAGAGGAGAGTGGATACTGATCAGACCACATGATTATCTAGAAATGTTCCTGTATTGGCTATAATAAGACACTATTTAGACCAGAAAGCGCTACATCACATATGTCAAACTAACACCCAGGGGCCAAATCTGGCCCATGGTGTAATTATATTTGGCCCATGAGATCATATCAAATGTGCATTAGTGCAGCACTAATACTACAAATCCCAGAATGCTTTGCTAGTACACTGGTGCGTACGCAGTTGAGACCAGTAAACGCCCGTCCTTTTCTGTTGATACTCGTTAGCAACCAAGCTACTAGTCACCTCGGCCAAATTAATTACTAAAGAGAAACATAATTTATTTTATTTATTTAAATAAAAAATGAACACTACTAACGTGTCTTTTATTTCAAATTTTATTTCTCATATGCTTGTTATATCAAGTAAAATTAAAGTTTGTTTCCATATGAAAAGGTTAAATATGACATATCAGGTGAATATTGAAAGTAAATATTGAGTTTGGCCTGTGAATTTGTCTGTTTTTAATTTTGGCCCACTGTGAATTTGAGTTTGACATCACTGTGCTACATTTACTCTTCTGTTCTCTAGTTTTACCTTGTTTAAACATCTCATATCATCTTATTTTCTGATCTCTGTTATAATGTTGTTTCCTCGTCAAAAACAGACCTGGAGTTGTGTTTTGTTTCATTCACACATGACAAACACACAAAGCCTGTATACAGTATGTAGACTGAGTTCTTCTCTCAAACTGAAAACACTCTGTTCCACCTTGTGATGTCATCATGTGGCAATACAAGAAGTGCTCCACTGTGTTTTTAAACTCCATACACCTTCACTAGAATCATTTGGAACATTTCAGCCCTTGAAATGCCAATGCCAAGGATTACTCAAACAAGTGTGAATGAAACAGAACACAACTCCTCTGTTTATTCAGAAGTGATCCTGAAGCTTCGAAAAGTTCCAGTGCCGTTTATGCACGTTAATGCACGTTATTGCACGTTAAGGCGCTGCTTATATGACAAATAATGACTTCCCCCGACCCTGTTCAAATAAACCCTCTGCATTTATCCACTGCAGAACAGTGACAAAGAACAGACTCCAACTGTACAGCAGACTGTCCAGTCCAGTCTATATAGTATTTATAAAGACTTTATTGCTTTATTTCATGGATTTCAGCTAAATATTGGGCAACATTAAGGGGTCTTGTTCAAACGAGGAGTGCAGTAGCAACGAAAATAATAATAATAATAATAATAAGTTTTTCCAATAAAAAGTCCCTCATTTTCACGATTTGCCTCTGCTATTGGCCACCTTAGTTAAACCAGGTCTAAAAATTGTCTAAATCAAATGACGAGCTCAGAACAGACTAAACAATAAAAGACTAAACCTGGTCTACCAAAACTTAGAAACTTGGACCAAAACTGGACTGAAGAGAAGTGAGAGAAGTATACCACATGAGCTGTCTTACCGCTTTTACGCCCGTACACAACATCAACAAGGAGGAAAAATACATGTCCACTCTCCACGTCTCTGAAGCAGGACAGGTCGTGCCAAGCAAAGTCCAAACACCGCGGTTCTTTCGCTGTAAAAGTTGAGGAGTCGGTTTGAAGCGTGTCCGGGTAGTGCGCGGTATCACCTGGGAAGACGGAGAAGCGTCAGGTGAAGAAGGGACGATACGCACCGCACGCGCACAGACGTAGACAGAATACTTGTTCTGAGAGAGAGAGAGAGACAGAGAGACACAGGGAGAGAGGAGAGTGTGCGTAAAATCCTCACTGCGCGTCAGAGCAGGCGTAAATGGAAACGAGGGGGAAGTGCGGTTCCGGAGGTGCCTACAAAATAAGAGTCCTCTAAACGCATGAATGTATAGAATGAGCATTAAAGACACATGACATATTTAGATCATCGTGTTACCTTTTATTGTTTTGTAAATGCTATCTACTGGTAAATACTCAAACATGCATGATTAACATCTAAAACCTCTTCAGGCATGTTTTTGAAGAGGGAATAATGTTAACCTGGTAGAAAGCTAAAAAAAAAAAAAAAAAAAAAAAAAAAATCCACATTGAATAAATTTGTATGCAGAAAAATAAGAAATGGAGGCCAAGGTGGAAAACGCTACACTATTTGTGTAACTGAAAGAGGATGTAGAGTAGCTAAAAAATACTCAAGTAAGAGCAACGTTACTTCAAAATAATATTACTCAAGTAGATGTAGAAAGTAGTGGTCCAAGAAATTACTCAAGTCAGAGTAAAAAAGTATTTGGGAAAACTACTACTCAAGTAAGAGTAACTTCTTGAAGAGTAACTGTCAATATCTGATTTATAATTTGGAGTGGAGTGTGTGTGTGGGTGTGGGGTGTGGGGGTGTGTGTGTGTGTGTGTGTGTGTGTGTGTGTTACTTTTGAGTCCAGTTCAAAAATGTAGTAAAGTTGAAAAGTAGAAAGTATAGACCCTAAAGTAAAATAAAGTATCCACTCTAAAATGTACGTGCAGATACAGTTTTTACTACTTTTATTTTGTTACCTCTACAGTTTTAGAACATCGCAATAATATTGTTGTCGTTGCATACGATATTGAATATGATGTGGAATAGAACATTGGTAACAAACCTAGAGGAGCGCGCACTAAGCCTGCTTGAAATGCTATAGTGACCTCTAATGGATAAAAAAAAGAACTACAGTAATCTGCTGGTTGTCCGCCCCTTTATCCTGACACACACACACACACACCCCCACCCCCCCACCCCCCCCACACACACACACACACCCACACACACACACACTGTAAACATATTATGTTTTCATTTGGTGCTTTGGTTCTCAGTGGAATGCAAGAGTCTCTAAAAACCATAAGGTTTAAACCGGGTGGGTAACTATTTTTCAGTCCAGGTATTTATATAATAAAATGTCTGTAAAACGTAATCAATCAATCAACTAGTGAAGCCTCTCATGAGTGAATTCTGGAGATTGAGTGAGTGTGTAAACTCTGGTTCAGTTGTGACTGAGCGCAACATAGTACACGTTTAAAGTCACAATTTCGTCCAAATTCCATTTAAGGAGAATGTAGGAACACCAGAGTAGCAGAACAGAATAGGCTTACGAAAATAGACTCAATGGAACGTGAAAGGGCTCACATCGAAGAATGCCTTTGACAAGTTAGTGGCTCTTAAAAGAACCATTGTTTTTATTCTTGTGGGTCAAAGCTGACTCTTTAAGCCCTCTCTCCGCGGATGCGCCGGGCCAGTTGGATGTCTTTGGGCATGATGGTCACCCTCTTGGCGTGGATGGCGCACAGGTTGGTGTCCTCGAACAGACCCACCAGGTAAGCCTCACTGGCCTCCTGCAGAGCCATCACGGCGGAGCTCTGGAAGCGCAGGTCGGTCTTGAAGTCCTGGGCGATCTCCCTGACCAGGCGCTGGAAGGGCAGCTTGCGGATGAGCAGCTCGGTGGACTTCTGGTAACGGCGGATCTCCCTCAGAGCCACGGTACCGGGCCTGTAGCGGTGAGGCTTCTTGACTCCTCCGGTGGCCGGGGCGCTCTTACGCGCTGCCTTAGTGGCCAGCTGCTTTCTGGGAGCTTTGCCTCCGGTGGATTTACGGGCGGTCTGCTTGGTTCTGGCCATGTTTCTAGTGTCTTGTCTGTGAATAGAGAAGATGAAGTACAGAAGAGCGGGAAACGAGCCGTTTTTAAACGGGCAGCCTCACGCGCACACAGCACCGGGCTCTGTGGTTGGTCTGTGTCTTACTCTGACGCATCGCGCCGCCCAGACAGGCGCATCGACAGCGCTTTTGATTGGAGCTCGTGTGTTTGAAGTGAGCGCCTAAAGCTGAGCGGGACGTGTGTGTGAGGGGGCGGGGCTATTGTTCCACAGCGGGAAAAGATGTAGAACGCGGAATAGAGGATAAGAAGGATATTGCTGCTTGTAGACCAACGAACCTACTCCACCTCTTGCCGTGTAAAGTGGAGTTCTTGATCATATTCACACCGTCAAGACGCATGTTGTTGGTTGAATGCTTCTGTAATCACATCTTTTATCACATCTGAAGTGAAGTAATATAAGAGTAATGTAGGGTAAAACTACCTTTAAAACTAGCCTCTTGTGCTCAAATAGACGTCATCCTTATTGGCTCTGGCGCGCGCTCATAAAAACAACTGGCCTTTTTTATCTTCTAGTGCAGAGTAGTTTCTCCCCCAGGTGAGGCCCCAATCCCTCATGTGTGTGAAAAGTGCGGAGGAGAATACCCACGATGTGGATTTTCAGATGCAGCGTGATTAAAAATGCGCGCGTTGGAACCGCTGAGCTTTTACGCACAAAGATTCTGTGTATGTGAGGGCTGTTTAATGAGGCACGGGGGTGGGGAGTTTAATGTCTACTTTTCTTTGCACTTTGACTGGAAATGGATTCACAAATTTACTACGTTCTGATTCAGATGTAAACAGAAGTGTACTCTTTTCTGTGGACGTGTGTGGCTCTTAAAAGAGCCGTTGTGAGTTTGGATCAGGCGGTTTCTTTATTTGGCCTTCTCGGTCTTCTTGGGCAGCAGCACGGCCTGGATGTTGGGCAGCACGCCTCCCTGAGCGATGGTCACTCCTCCCAGCAGTTTGTTGAGCTCCTCGTCGTTGCGGACGGCCAGCTGCAGGTGGCGGGGGATGATACGGGTCTTCTTATTGTCACGAGCCGCGTTTCCCGCCAGCTCCAGGATCTCAGCGGTCAGATACTCCAGCACGGCGGCCAGGTACACGGGCGCTCCAGCGCCAACGCGCTCTGCGTAGTTGCCTTTGCGGAGCAGCCTGTGCACACGGCCCACTGGGAACTGCAGCCCGGCCCTGGAGGAGCGGGACTTCGCCTTAGCGCGGGCCTTTCCTCCGGTTTTGCCTCTTCCGCTCATAATTACTACTAAATTCAGTGACAGGACGAAAGAACGAATGTCTGGAGACGAAGCGCAGCGCCTTTTATGTGCGGGAGCGCGTGACTTTTCCGTGCTCTGCAAATCAGCGGCCTCACTCAGCCCAAGGGAGGAGCTCTGACTTGAACAGGGCGCATCTTGTAGACCTGACACTAGTATTCTGATGGTCGGCTATTAGGCCTACATAAATCAGTAGATATCCTCATACAGAGTGTAGACACTGCAGATACTGCTCATGTGTGAAGTGAAATGACCGGATTAAAGAAAGTTTTGACAGGTCATTTGTAAATGAGATTTGATTCTCAATCGACCTAACTGGATAAATAAACAGTTAACATAGTGGGAAGCTCCGCTTTAGAACCTCCGAGTCCAACATGTTATACACAAGCTAAGAAAAACACGATGCTCACTTAAACCTTAGTCCCAAAACATTCAAACTATTAATAATAGGTGTTCTAATGTGCCTACATGTCTCTTTCCAAGCTTTGCCTCAAAGTTACAGTAGTTACGGAACGTTTGGAACTCTGCTGATTCAACCTGATCTGTAACAAGTAACTCATGTTTTATTTATCATTTTAAGGTTATGTCAAGGTTTGGAAAATGTTACTTGCAATCTTTGAGCTTATACAACTTGAACATCACTCACACACGTCACTTTATGATTCTTCAATTAAAATGAGTAGATATAGGTATAGAAGTGGACTCTTTGGAGTGAGTGGCTCTTAAAAGAGCCGTTGATGTGTATATTCTCCTGGGACAGTTTACTTAGAGCTGGTGTACTTGGTGACGGCCTTAGTGCCCTCGGACACGGCGTGTTTGGCCAGCTCTCCGGGCAGCAGGAGGCGCACGGCGGTCTGGATCTCTCTGGAGGTGATGGTGGAGCGCTTGTTGTAGTGCGCCAGGCGGGAGGCCTCTCCACCGATACGCTCAAAGATGTCGTTGACAAAAGAGTTCATGATGCTCATGGCCTTGGAGGAGATGCCGGTGTCGGGGTGGACTTGCTTCAGCACCTTGTACACGTAGATGGCGTAGCTCTCTTTCCTGGTCTTTCTCTTCTTCTTGCCTCCTTTGCCGGCGGTCTTGGTCACGGCTTTCTTGGAACCCTTCTTGGGCGCGGACTTAGCGGGTTCAGGCATGTTTCTCTCGTCACAGTCGATAAGTGAACTGGAGTGGTGCTGCGCAACAGGGGATTTTCTAGCAGCCTCACGCAGATCTACTGCGCCGTGTCTACGCTGTGATTGGCCGAGGCTCTCTGACCTCAACTGTATGAGGGATTTTTTTCCCACTGGGAGCACTGGCTCTTAAAGACACAAAGTTTTTGTAGAATTTGAATATATATTTGAATTATCCTTTCTAATAAAGGTGGTAACCTTCATTTTAAGACCCAGAGCTGTTGTAGATATTCGTTGGTAACCACCTTTATTAGATCCAATATTCAAAGAAGTAGTTTTACGCACAGCAGGTCACGTTATTTCCTTTTATTTCCGAGTGTAATCATGGCTGCATCCATGTTGTAAATACTAAAAAATAAGCTGTGCATACATAGTACATAGAACATGCAAAGTACATAGAACCCGTGACTCTCCGACAAAAGTCAAATCAGTATAGAGCAGGGGTGTCAAACACATTTTCACCAAGGGCCACATCAGCAAAATGTCTGCAAAGGGCCAGAAGTAAAATAAATGTAACTACTTTTTAAACTTGTTAATTAACTGTTTCTGTATTTATTACTTATTCAAGATACAAATATTGTATATGTGTGGTATCTGGCCTGCCATCTGTTATCAGGTCCATGTGTTTCTCCTATCTTTAAGACACAAAGGTGACAAAGGTCATAAAGTCATACTAGGAGGTATGGGTGCAAGGTACAGGAATTGTTGAGTTTTTGAGTTACTATTACAGGTGAGCTGCTCTGTGTAAATTAAACTACATATGCATTTGCAAAGACGTAAAATATGTCTGTGTATCCCCTGATAAAATGACATTTTAAGACCATCACACCTTTTAATTTATCCTGTCAATGGCCACAAAAAATGATGTGGAGGTCCATATTTGGCCCGCGGCCCTTGAGTTTGACACATGCGGTATAGAGATGTCTGTGTAAACCCTCAGTCGTCCAGGTCTGAATCATAACAATAGACGAAGTTTAAATCTAACTGGACAAATCGTTGTAGAAGTGAAGAAGCAGCTTGGATGAGCAGCGAAACGTCTTCACACTTACGATTCGTCCAGTTGACAGATTTAAACTTCATCTTTTGCTACAGTATAGAGAGAGTTATGCACAAAACGTCTAAATCTTTAATCAACACAAGACACAAACGAGATGTGGTTTAAAGGAGCACTGTGGAACTTTTGTGGTGGAGAGTATTGTTTACCCCTATAAACCCTGAAGTATTTGTTTGGAATTCCAGATTTATTAATTTTTTCATAATGATCCCCTTTAGATGCCAAATATTACAAATCACAAGGAACAGTAGATGACGCTATTAACACACCATATATACAGACTCCCAGTGGGCCGTGTGCACAAGGTGATCCGCGTTGGCGCTGCAGCTCCCGTGGCGCTGCAGCTCCCGTGGCGCTGCAGCTCCCGTGGCGCTGCAGCTCCCGTGGCGCTGCAGCTCCCGTGGACCTGCAGCTCCCGTGGACCTGCAGCTCCCGTGGACCTGCAGCTCCCGTGGACCTGCAGCTCCCGTGGACCTGCAGCTCCCGTGGACCTGCAGCTCCCGTGGACCTGCAGCTCCCGTGGACCTGCAGCTCCCGTGGACCTGCAGCTCCCGTGGACCTGGCGGCTCGTGACAAGACCCGCAACAACCCGATCAGCAGTTGGCGTCGGCTCAACAAACTGCTGCTCAGGGAGGCCCAACATCCAGGCCGTGCTGCTGCCCAAGACAGAAAAGGCCAAATAAAGCAGCCTCGACACCAGGCACACAACGACGGCTCTTTTAGGAGCCACGCACTCATAGAATGGGATCTACTTCTATTAGGTGTAATGATCTAATGAGGGACTTTCACCATGAACATAGTTTTTACGTAAACTTCCGGTACTTCTATGTTCTGGTACATATAACGAAGAAAGTGAGCTCGTTTTGAAGAGGTGTGTGGCCCTTAACGTTCCGACGGCCCGCCCTCGGGCGCACTGTTACGCACTGTTTTGCAGCAGTTTTGCGTTTTAAATATGACGAAACGGACAAAACAAAAGAAGTACGCGACCGAGGACACTGTGGATGTTTGTACAAGTTAAACTAGAGGCATCTCGGACCCGGAGCGGTTCGTGGAACCGAGTGAAGATCTCATGGTGGACTCAGGAGCAGAGGACCTTATGTGCTGATGGACTGGATGCTGTTCCTGATCGGTAAGTGTGGTTTATTCTGCTATTGACTTAATTGTGGGTCAAATATATCACGCGTAATCATTAGCACACATTTTGAAGTGTGTGTGTGTTTGTTCACTGTTTGCAGTGTGTGGTTTGTAAATATATATTTATTTTGACCCATACCACTCGTTTTGACTATATTTTATATCCAAATATACAAATACACATTTTATATTGTGTTTTGATATGTAAATGTACAGTAATAGAGCAGCTGTGCAGATACAGATTCCCCTCAGTGTGTGTTGGTCATTGATACTGTCACTAGTTTATGAGTTGTAAAAATCAAATGATCGTGTCATATACTGAAAAAGAGTTACCGGACTGTCGCTCAGACACAGTAGGACAATCTCACTCAGTGCACAGCAAAAGCTTCACACAATGGCTTATACTCATAAAACAAGTCAGAGCTTTATAATAAAAATGTTAAGTGTGTTTTCAACATTGGAGTTTACAGTTGTCTTGGTTTGGTTGGGAGCTCATGTTTTGCTATAGTTAAAATGAAATATTTATACTTCCAATAGCATTAACATACTACACATATTGTCGACATAAACTTTTCGTCACTTGTAGATTTACTCACAGTGGGAAGAGTAACCAACACTTTTACTCAAGTAAGAGTACTGTTACTTCAATAAAAAATATGACTCAAAAAGGTTACTCAAGTCAATGTAAATGAGTTCTGCCTATATCTGCAAATTAGGGACGAGCAGAACTGTATCAAACATTTAGATACGTTTTCAATTAATTTTTAGTTTTGTTTTATTGCTTTTTTAAACTGTAAATGCTGTGCCCTGTGTAACTGTATCTTGTCTTCATTTGGCAGGCCTTTGTCTCCCTCTCTCTGCTGTTGTGGGTACTGCAGTGCGCGTCTCAACTGTTCACAATCAAGAACAAAATGGCCTGAAGAAACGCCTCAGTTCACCATCTCGAAAATCCACCCACAAAACTTGATAAACCTAGACTGAATGTACACATAAAGAAGCTTAAATCAAAAGTGCTATTTTATTATCCTTATGCATTTGTATGACAGACTTTGACTTCTGTGCTGCTATGGTGCTAAAGATTTTAAACTCTTGATAGGTTCACAACCTATATTAGAGTTCAAAAGAGAAGAGAAGACAAGAGAGATTATTTTGTCTCAATATTGAGGAGAAAGAGCGGAGAGGCAAAAAACCCCAGTTACAAACCACCACCCTCTCTGGGGCCCAGACCGTCTTTCACCTCTTTTATTAAAGTTAGGAAACCCTAGTTACATACACATCTAAAGGGGGGGGGGGGCAAGCAGTGTAAAAACATATGACGAAATTCACAGAGAAATATATTCTGTTTTGCATTTCCAGAAGGTCACAAAACATCCTCCCATGATGTTTCAGTTTCACAGTGACCTTCTTCCCGTGGGATCCTGCACTTTCAAAAGACATTTTCTGCAAGACTCAAGAACAAACATTAGTGCAGATTACATAGTTTACATAATTGAATATAATGACTAAATAAAGTAGTGAACTGACTATAACTAATAGTAATGACTAAATAAAGAGTGAACATTACATTACAGTACCTTTAAAATGAACAGTGAGATAACATAATATAACTTGAATATATATTTTGAATCCATCATTCCCTCCTGTTTATCGAACTGTGATTTGGAAGTACTCCTTCAGGGTTCTCGTCATCACTGCCCTCCAATAGGTACATCTGCACCCCTTTGTCCTCAGGTGCGGGTGAGATGGCAGCGGTTATTAACCTATTGATCAGGGAACGAAGACAAGGAATACAACAGCATCCACACAAGGTTAAAATAGCTACAAACACAGCAATTGATACTAGAACCGATGAGACCAGTGCTCTGCAGCGCCCAAACCCCCTTAGCCAGTCATCCCAGAAGGGGGTACTCAACCCAGACTGCTCCTTTAAGCGTCTGTTCATCGCACGCAGGCTGCCTATAGCTCTAGTCAGGCTTCCGTCTGCAGCGGTATTGTTAGGGATGACCACGCAACAGCTGGCCCCAATAACAGAACAAACTCCACCCCGTTCTGCCAGGAGCGTGTCAACAGCTATGCGGCATAAGTGAGGTGGCGCTTAATTGCTCGTGCACTGCTTCAAACCCCTCCTGTGTGTAGTTTCCCAATTTTTGTAGTGGATGTAGTTGATTCTGTCTACGTTTTTTATTGGGAGTGATTGGAATTATAGCGGCTATTAAAGGAATATTTTCAAATCCTGTGACAATTTGATTAGCTAATTTATATTTATCAGGAACCCCTCTGGGCACTCCAATCGCATGGTTTTCAGTAGATTGTTGTTCAATCAATGCTGTTAATTGTTCTTGTTCTATTGACATTACTTCTATAGGTATTATCAGATTAACTAGAGCGCATACTCCAGAAAATTCATTTGGCATATTTGCTCTAAGTATTTTCCCACTGGGTAGTGCTTTATTTGTAGTCAGATTTTTTTTCACATAGATTTCCATCAATATTACCTAAAACATTCGTTACCGAATTTGAGCGTTGGATACAGGTGTAATTTCCTTTTGGCAATTTGGCCTCAAATATTGGTTTCTGTTTTTCAGGTTTAGTTAGTGCCTCTGGTGCTGTTTTAGTAAAGATATCCTCCACACATTGCACTGTTAACTCAGGAGGTGTTGGTACCATTCTCAAAAGCGGTCTGGGTCCCGTACAAGCAACACAGTCTTTATTAAAGTACTTTGATGCCTGTTCTATCATTGTTAGCCAATTGTTTCCAAAATCAGATACACCAGTTGCCATATTGAACACTTGTTCTTTAGTAAAAGTTACTGTTGCTTTAATTTTTATTCCGCTACTTTGCAGCCTGAGACTCAGAACCGGTTCAGAGGTTTGTAACATTTCACATATAATTAATTTGTAAATAGGATCTATCCCTGATACATGAGCTCTCAGCAAAAACATCCAACATTCTTGACCATTATTAGTCAAATTATTCTTTATGTTATTTATTGTTACCAGTAGATTGGATTTGGTTTTGGCTAAGGTTAGGAGCTCTGCCTGCCTACCTGCCCAGTCAGTTTTTGCCTGTGTCGGTGTCCATGTATTATCCTGGTCAGCTACTAATGTATCCCACCCTTGGTTTTGAATATCATTAGTAAGGTACCAATAGTCATTAGCGTATTTTATTACATATTACGTTTATATTTCACATAAACGTAGGAATGCACAGCTTGCATTGGTGTCACTGAAGGGGCAGGCAGTCTTACAGATCTTAAAGGTACTAACCCATACCAAAATGCCAGTGTGAGCATTATTGCAGCCATAGTGAGCATAAACATGTAAATAACATAAGTTATTGTTTTACACGTATCACCTTTTTACAACCTTTTGATGTCATATTACATTAATGTATAATTTTACCATATCTAAACACTGTGTCCATGGTCTTTTAGTTTCCTCCATACACTTTTTTAATCTGTTTTTAATAGTACCATTCATTCTTTCTACTAATCCTACTAATGGGGGTGAGAAGCGCAGTGATTCTTTAAATTAATGCAGAATAATTGCCCTATGTTTGTGATTACTTCATTTAAACTTAAATTTCCTTGTGGATTATGTTTAGCACATATGAGACATGCTCTACAAAACTTTTTTGCATAATTATTAAATCCATACGTTGTATATATTTGACCTATATGCTTTACCATCCCCACTGTTGATACATGTGAGACACCATGTGTCAAAATTGCTGCATATTTTAAAAGATTTTTTGGTAAAATAGGTTTTCCTTCTGGTCATCATTTAATTTAGCTCCCTTTTTTAACCACATCCGATGTCTTTTAGCAGTCCTATGTCAAGTTTCTGGTCTATTTTTAGACTAGCCACATGCACTAGATTTTCTGCTGCTTTTTAGCAGTTTTTTCAGCTTTTAATAACTCAGCATGTACTACAGGTTTTCCTATAGAAGTAACCATTCCTCGGTGTTGCCAGTATTTAGCAAATGTGTGCACTGTTGAGTAAGCATAAGTGCTGTCTGTAAATATTGTACATATTTTGTCTTTCATAAGTTTACATGCCTCAGTTAATGCAACTAATTCTGCAGCCTGAGCAGAATAAGTATGGGGCAACGCTTTTGCTTGTAATATTTCTGTGTCTGTGACTACTGCATAACCTGTATGATTTTGTCCTTTTAATGTCTTTTGGTCTACACTTAGTAGTCTCTTCTGCCAATTCAATACAATTATGTGATTTGAATTTGAATTTTATTTGAATTTTATTTGAGTATGTTCATAAATCATGTAATACATGTCATTACAGTCCATAAAATAAATTATCTTCCACAAAAAACTTTGAACATTCTCAAAAAGGATGTGGGAAGAAGTGTACACTTATTTAATCCCACCCCGTTCTTCTGATTCAAACTTTGAACAAAAATTTCATCCAGCTTCCTTTTACTTTACTTCTTAGTATTAACTACTTTTTCTTTTTCTTCTTATTCTTCTTCTTCTTCTTCTTATTATTATTATTATTATTATTATTATTATTATTATTATATATTCATTATTCTTGTTATTCTTATTCTCCTTGTTCATGTTATTATCACAAAAATCACCATAATCTTTCCTGTACATCATCACTGAACCATTCTATCAACAAAAAAGTATACCATTAATTAGCATTTTCTTTTGGTATATCTGGACAGAATATGACATTTATACAGTTTTTTTTTTAAATTGCCTAATATTTGAACATTGCCTTAAATCTTCACTCAGCCCATTCCATAATCTGACCCCACAGACTGAGACACAAAAGCTCTTCCTTGTAGTGTGCACTTTAGCGTGTCTAAATTTTGCCATTCCTCTAAGGTTATAATTCCCTTCCCGCTCACTAAATAAGTTTTGAATGTTTGGAGGCAATTGATAATTTCTTGCTTTGGACATAAGGTTTGGTATTCCACCAAGTCCTCAAATTTTAGTAATCTAGACCGGGTACTGCATGTGGTACCCGGAGTACATCATCTTACTCAATGGATGGGTGATTTCAGCATAATTAGCTATCCATTGTCTACAGTAATTAGTTACTCCTAGAAATGACATCATTTGTCTCTTTGTTTGAGGTTTTGGTGCTTTAAGTATAGCCTCTTTACGTCCTGCTATTATTGTACGGCCTCCAGTACTTAAACTATGTCCTAAATACTTCACTGTATTTTTGAAGCTTATTTTTACTCACTTTATGGCCATTTTCTATAGCATCAGGTTTTAATTTATACTGTTTCACACAAGGTCTGTATTATTCGGATTTGGGTCTAATTGTTACTGGTATTACCCCTTTAATCAGACCTACATCAGATGGCCCTTTTGACCACAAACACTGTGGTATGTCACTTAATATGGCCTCTTCCTCTTGTGTAAGTTCTAATGCATGTCAGGGAAACAGTTCTTCCTCATCATCTGGGTGAATAACATATAAGTTGTTGGTTTGAACTTCTTGCATTATTTTTACTTGTATGTTACGTATGTTATCTGGGATTAGGACTAATCCTAAAGCTACCAATGCATAACGACCCAACAAATTTAACGGGCAGTCAAATACAATACAGCTAGTTTTATTGTCTTTCCCTTTGGATCTTGTATCATGACAGGTTTTGTCAGTGAAACATGTGTAACTTCCCCATTTGCTGCTCTCCCCACTGTGTATCATATGTGGGACTTTAGTTTTCATAGTTTTCATGGTGGTTTTGCACACACCAGTATCACACAAGAAAGAAATTTGTACCCCATTAACTAGTAGATTTTGTTTGTTTTGTTTTCTTTTTGTTTTTGTTTGTTGTATCACACGTCTGGACTATTGTATTTTTATTAATGGTGTCTTATAAGCTGTGGAATTTAAGGGCTCGGCATTCTTTGTATGCAAGACACAATAATAAACAAACTAAAGTAAAACTAAACTAAAAAGTAGAGTAACTTTTGGTAAGGTGCGTCCGCACCCTAATGCAGCTTGTAAATCAACTAGTATTTTTCCTTCCTGTGGTTTTTTATCACTTTATCTGCATGCATTGCATGGTCTACATATTGGTCTAGTGCCCCTGTAGCAAAATTTATATAATGCTTGTCAATCCAATTACGAATTCTTGTGGTACAATTAGCGTGCAAAGTATTCTTTAATTGCTGTCTGTATGCACAATTTTCATTACCAGCTTCATCTTCTTTTTGTTTAGTTCTGTTTATTTTCATATAATTTGCTCTCCTAGTGAATCTATTTTGGATCCTTGTTTTTAATGCTGTCAACCTAACTAGGAGTTGTTTGTCATCATGGGACAGTATTTCCAAATTATCTTGATCTGTACCTCTGTACTACTTATCATGGGGGCAGTAGGAATAATGAAAGTTTGTTCCTGCTTGGATGCTTCATTAGGTTGTTCATAAGTAAATGACCACAGGGTTAGCTCCCATGGTTTTACTAAATTCAATTTTTTCACCTTTAGCTTTTGCCTCACTTCTAGTTTGTGTAGTTTTCATCTGGTGTAATAGCTCTGTTGCCTCTTGATACGGGTGATATGGGGGCGGGGGCGCTTGTTGCTCCTCTCCCGCTACTGCTCCCTCTATCTCAGCTTGAGCCTGCTGTACTGGTGTTTCTGGCTGAGCCGCTATTACAGATTACAGTGGTGAAATCATCTTCCTCCTTTGTATTAAGCATAATTTGTTGCTTACGTTTTGCCTCTGGTTGGCCTTTTCCTCTGGCTTGTGCCAATTCCAACCATCTTTCCAAATGATAGTATAGTATAGTATAGATAGTATAGTATAGTAATGATAGATAGTTTACACATATCATATTCTTTATTTTTGCATTTTTCCTGTATTTCATTTAGTATTTTATTTTGTATTTCATTTAGTATTTTATTTTGTATTTTATTTTGTATTTTATTTTGTATTTTATTTTGGAGCTCCATTATTTTAGAAGATTTTAACTCGCCTTCAAATTTATATTTTGTTACCCACAAATATAACTGTGTACATTTTTCAGGATATTTTGCGTGCACGGCTTTCTAGTCTTTTACTTTTGGTGTCAATTTTGTAGTTTTATTTCCCATTTTTATTTCCTCAAATTTAGTCCAGCTTTTAACTCCTAGGGAGGTCTCTATTGCTGGAATACAACAACAACAGGTTGGTACGAGTGGTTAGTGTGGTATCTCTCACTTTAGCCTCAGCAGGCGGAGAGATCTTGCCTCTGCATCCACAGAAATACACCGTATTTCCCCAACCTTTTTGGTATGAGATTCGTCACCTAGTGGTTCAGAATCTCCACTCACACGTCTCTCTCTCTCACACACCCTTGCTTTTTATTCCACGGTTTTGTACCAGCCAGTAAAATATCACTATTTTACCCGGTAACGGGACTCCGCATCCGTCCCTAGTACTACTACTACTATTAGTATTAGTAGGTTTTAGTACCTAATTGGAGCCTAGGATAATTAGGGTTTTTCTACGCGCATGACCCCCAGTCATACCGTTTTTTTAAAGCAAGACTTACTCACTCGTCTCGTCTCTCTCCCTCGGTATCCCTTCAACCTTTAGACTCCAAAAGATATCGAAGAAAACCAGTCCTGGAAAAGGTCTCATATGCTGTGGCCACAGTCTCTCCTGGGTCTCCGACATCCGCTGGAGTCCTCCGGTATATTGGGATCCGGCTCGAAGGACCAAGTTGATAGGTTCACAACCTATATTAGAGTTCAAAAGAGAAGAGAAGACAAGAGAGATTATTTTGTCTCAATATTGAGGAGAAAGAGCGGAGAGGCAAAAAACCCCAGTTACAAACCACCACCCTCTCTGGGGCCCAGACCGTCTTTCACCTCTTTTATTAAAGTTAGGAAACCCTAGTTACATACACATCTAAAGGGGGGGGGGGGCAAGCAGTGTAAAAACATATGACGAAATTCACAGAGAAATATATTCTGTTTTGCATTTCCAGAAGGTCACAAAACATCCTCCCATGATGTTTCTGTTTAGGTTTCACAGTGACCTTCTTCCCGTGGGATCCTGCACTTTCAAAAGACATTTTCTGCAAGACTCAAGAACAAACATTAGTGCAGATTACATAGTTTACATAATTGAATATAATGACTAAATAAAGTAGTGAACTGACTATAACTAATAGTAATGACTAAATAAAGAGTGAACATTACATTACAGTACCTTTAAAATGAACAGTGAGATAACATAATATAACTTGAATATATATTTTGAATCCATCAACTCTCAAATGCATTTTAAATATTTTATTCCTGAATGTCTTTTTTCATCTCTGATTTAGCTGTAATTATTTTCAAAGCACAATCTAACGACCGTGTAATGTATTGATGCTCAAGCTTCTTTTCTATAGACACACGTCACTTTAATGCCTTATCGCTTTAGTTCACGACTCCCATGTATACCTCTAAGCAGATTACGTCAAAGTATTTCACTACCTGCCTGTAATGCTGAACCAAACTATTTTCCACTATGCAATAAATATAACATAAAAATAACACTAGAACTTATACGTTGTCTTGGTTTGAATTTTATAGTGTTGTATATTAGCAGTGACATTCGATTCAGTAATGGTTAGTAACATAGTAATAGTGATTTGAGACCATTGTGAATGTAACATACTTAGATATGATTTATTTATTTGATTGAAGGAAGAATATGACATTTTTTTGTTTTCAAATATCAAAACAAGATAAACATGATATATAAGATATAGTTTTTACTGATAACAATTATAATGCTGATTTATACTTACCAGAAACATATGTGATAGCTACGTTCTGTTATAATTTGATGTTTAGGTTCTCAAGACGATTATTCAATCAGAAAGGAGAATGAGCCTCACAAGAGTCTCTCCTTTGGGTTGCCAGTTTCAATGCTGAAATCCAGTTGGTCCAGTGACTGAATTCTGGAGGTTCTGAGTTTTGCATATACTGAGAATGAGAAACAGTTGTATGTGTCTCTCTCTGCAGGTTAAGACTCTGGACACACAGGTTCAGTTGTGATTGTAGTACTTAAACCAGCAAGAGTTCAGGCTAAATACCCTAACCTTTAATTCAATCCAGTGTATTTTTGTAAACTGTCCCAGAGCATCCCCAGTCCTCAGAACCTCCCCCTCAGCAAGAAAACAAAAAAAGTGTGAAAAAGTAAAATCTGTAGGAAAACCACAGCGAAGGAGAGCTCCACACTCATGGATGCGCAGGCTGCAGAGTTAATTCCAAACCAGGACTAAACCAAGTCTACATCCTGGAACGAAACAGGGCTCAAACCAGAACCGGTTTGGACACATCCTAAACGTTCCCACACTTTCACTCTTTGTGCAGACGGGATGGTCCTCTGCTGCAGACTACAGAGGAGGAATGAGCTACTTTTATTTTCTTAATCAGTGATACACATAAGATTCGTCAAATTAAAAAAGCCTGTTCGCTAACGTGGTCTGCAGCTATTCTGACAGCATAGACACTTTGTTGTGATGCTGTTAAGAGAGCTCCCATTGGACTCCTGGGAGCTGATGTATGTGATCTATGACTCTAGGGCTGTGTCTCAATTCGCCAAATGCACCGTTCGAAGGTACCATTCGAAGTACTCCCCTAAGTACCGATCGAAGTACCCGGTCGAAAATGTGTACTCCTCACTGTAGCCGCCATCTTGTCGAAATGGGACATGCCTACACCACGGACCATACTTCCATCGGTGTCTTTGCGCGTACGTTACGTGCATTACATACGTTTTTTTTTTTTATTATTATTTCGTCGCAGCTGTTTATTTCTGTTTAGATTGAATATCAATAGGCAAATATAACATTCGAGGTGAGTTTTTCTCAATTGTAGCTACTTCATAACTTCAACAAAACATACCTTGTGAAAACGTAATAACAGAGACAGAGGTAACAATGTCATTTTTACATTCATAGTCTATAAACCAGATAGTCTATAAACACTGCTTAGTTGTACATAAAGTGGGATATTGTAGTTTATGATTCGGTATTTGGGAAGGTTCAATTTGATCTGTGGCTAAACCACTTTAATACCAGTAGCGGGCGCTGTTTACCTTCTATGCCGTGCCAGTTTATTTCATTTTATTTTTGTAAGGTATTTTCTAGCAGTACAGCACTACATCAAACTTAGTAAATCAAGCTTGATTTACTAATGTGAAGGTAAATGACACATGCCACCAGGGGGCGCACACCTATGGAATGCACCTGAACTCATGAAGATGTTGTGCAGACCTCCCACCCACACACACACACCCACACACCCAAACAAACACACACACACACAGGGGGGGACTATGGAAACTATGGAATTACTATTAACTAGTCACCTGGCAAATCCACACTAAATACCTTTGTATTTTTAAACAGGATATCGGTCTCTACCTGGCACCACTCCCTTGTTATGTCTCGAGCCAAACAGTAGGCTACTGTGCAATCAGATTTGTTTATTTTAGTGATGCTTGAAACAAAGTTGCTCATTGGTCACCTATCAATTTGAACACAAGGAAAATTCTCTCACCTCAAAATGTAGTGTGTTGCTCATTGAAACCCACCGAGACACAGGCAGAAACATGCAAACTCCACACATAAAAGCTCTATGTGCAGTGTACACAAATGCTACAATAGTGACCTCTTAATCATGAAAACCAGGTACTGGAAGTTAATGTATTATTAGTTTGTAACTGTTATATATATTTCACAAGAACTATTCCACTGAACAAAGTGCATTGAACACAAAGGACAAAAACACTCAATTGGCATTTGACAAGAATCACAAAAACAACATGTATGCTTTAAGAATATTATATTATTTGAAAGATTTGAAAGGGGGGTGGGGGGGGTGGGGGGGTGTCATGTTTTAGTTGATGGGGGAAACCGGAGTACCCGGAGGAAACCCATCCAGACACGGGGAGAAACATGACAAACTCCACACAGGCCTTCCTGTGAGGCATGAGAGTTGCCACCGTGCTGCCCAAACACAAAAACACAAAAACAGAGAAGAGGGGTTGGTCTGGTCTGCTCCAGGAGGAGCCCTCGTCACCACCAGCTCTGTGGGAACAAACACACGACACAAGAAGAGGGGGAGCAGAAAACAAAATATCTTATACCTAACATTTTATTTATATGTTTTTTGTTTGATTGCTTCACACTAAAACACAAGAACTAAACACACACTATTTACATGCTATTTACAACATAAATCACAGAATGATCAGTAATACACACAACACTATACTTAATTTAACATCAGGCATATTTTTGCAGATTTCTTAATTTTTTTTTTTTTTTTTTTTTTTTTTTTTTTTGTTTCACACGGAACACAAGAATCACACTATTTACAACAAAACACTTATGTATATTATGATACAGTGTCATAGTTAGTCAGTCATATGTCATAGTTAGTTGGCATCCGTGGAGTCAGAAATGACAGAAAACGGGACATGGATGATCTGAGGGCCCCTGCAGTAGCAGCCGCAAGCGTAGCAAAGGGAGCAAGGAGAGCCTTAGCAGGAGGAGCAGAGAGGGCCTTAGCAGGAGGAGCAACGCGGGGTTTAGCATAAGGAACAGGGCGGGCCTCACAAAGACGAATACGGAGGGGAATGGAGGGGGCAGCAGGGAAGGGCATGGCAGGGGCAATGGGGGTGGGCATGGCGGGAGCGGACGGGGTGGGCATGGCGGGAGCAGCGGGGAGGGGCGTGGCACAATGAGCAGAGAGGACCATATCACGATGAGCAGAGAGGACCTTAGCACAATGAGCAGAGAAGATCTTAGCATGATGAGCAAGGAGGACCTTAGCAGGAAGAGCAACGGGGGCCTTAGCAAGACGAATACGGAGCAGCTTAGCAAGATGAGCAGGGGGGGGCAACGCAGAAGGAGCAGGGTGGCTCTTAGCATGTGGAGCAACGCGGGCCTCAGCAAGACGTATACGGCGCAGCTTAGCAGGAGTAGAGAGGCGCATAGCACGAGCAGCACGGAGGGGCGTAGCCGTAGCGGTGGGAAGGGGCATGGCGGGGGCAGCAGAGGTGGGCATGGCGGGAGCGGCGGGGAGGAGCATAGCAGGACTAACAGGGAAGACCTCAGGAGGGGGAGCAACACGGGGTTTAGCAACATGAATACGGATCACCTGAGCAGCAGGGAGGGGCATAGCACAATGAGCAGAGAGGACCATATCACGATTAGCAGAGAGGACCTTAGCACGATGAGCAGGGAGGACCTTAGCAGGAGGAGCAACGGGGGCCTTAGCAAGACGAATACGGAGCAGCTTAGCAAGATGAGCAGGGAGGGGCATCGCAAAAGGAGCAGGGTGGATCTTAGCATGTGGAGCAACGCGGGCCTCAGCAAGACGTATACGGCGCAGCTTAGCACGAGTAGAGAGGCGCATAGCACGAGCAGCACGGAGGGGCGTAGCCGTAGCGGTGGGAAGGGGCATGGCGGGGGCAGCAGAGGTGGGCATGGCGGGAGCGGCGGGGAGGAGCATAGCAGGACTAACAGGGAAGACCTCAGGAGGGGGAGCAACACGGGGTTTAGCAACATGAATACGGATCACCTGAGCAGCAGGGAGGGGCATAGCACAATGAGCAGAGAGGACCTTAGCACGATGAGCAGGGAGGACCTTAGCAGGAAGAGCAACGGGGGCCTTAGCAAGACGAATACGGAGCAGCTTAGCAAGATGAGCAGGGAGGGGCATCGCAAAAGGAGCAGGGTGGATCTTAGCATGTGGAGCAACGCGGGCCTCAGCAAGACGTATACGGCGCAGCTTAGCACGAGTAGAGAGGCGCATAGCACGAGCAGCACGGAGGGGCGTAGCCGTAGCGGTGGGAAGGGGCATGGCGGGGGCAGCAGAGGTGGGCATGGCGGGGGTAGCGGGGAGGGTCATAGCGGAAGTGGCGGGTAGGGGCATAGCGAGGGTAGCAAGGAGGGACACGGCGGGGGTAGGCAAGGCGGAGGCGTGTGTGTGTATTTGTGTAAATGTGTATGTCTGTATGTGCAAGAGTGTGTGAGGACTTAGCTCCTGATGTGAGGACGTGTGCAGGAGGTCTGGACGTCCGGAGCAGAGCTGGGCTTTGTCTCACACAGATCTGTGGAGAGAAACATTTGTGTCAGACACTGATGCTACAAACATACAAGAATACAGCAAACCCAACAGAAGGAACCAAAATGACAAAACTGTAGAGACCAAAACGCTTCTCATGTTCGTTTCTAAAATTTCAGTTTATGCCAAAAGCTGAACGCACATGGCAAAACAGCAATTGTTGAGCTCTTTGCATACATGTTAAATTAGAAGATACTGTTTTGTTATGTTTTAATAAACCCAAATGCATGTGAATGTTTTGAAATAATACATTGGTAGTTGGCTTAACCCAGTTATTCTGGCCTCTCAGTGTCTAACATGTCTGCAGTACTAGATCAACAGTGATTTTGATCAACAGTATTTTGATTATTTATCTAACTCTAATGTATTACCCTGAACTAATATAGTGAATTTGTCATGTTTTAGGTCAACTATATTTGCAGAGTGAAGACATGTTACAGTGCTTTTATGCACAGGGGTACCCAGTACCTGCAAAGAAACTGCATTCAGCGCATCCTCACAGCGCTCGCGAGCGGAGCACTGGTTTTGTCACAGGTGCACAATACTGACCTTTGAAGTGAGTAGGTCAAAGTTCACCTTAACTTATCTAAACTTCACGTATAATGAACATATGTTTAAGATATTGTCATTTTTAAATCTATATAAACGCAAGGGTGATTAAAAAAATAGCAACAGAATAAAATAAAATTTTAGATGCAGCTCATTAGTGAGTTGTGCTATTTTTAGAACCGGTCTGTGGGCGACTCATGTGGGGCTTGGGGGCGACATGGCGCCCGCGGGCACAGTGTTGGGGACCCCTGCTCTAAAGTGTCCTGTACAACACTGTATTCTCAGCTGCTGAAAGGCAACAATGCAAAAAGCAGTAGGTGAAAACATATAGTCTTCTGGTAGTCTAAGGTTAAATCCAGAAGGTTAATAGTTTTGTTTTGTTTGTTTTTTTAAAAGATAAAATATTGAATAATGCATAAAAAGTGGTATTTTCAAATGACAGACCACAAAAATAGCACAACGAAATCATATCTTAAAGAGTACTGCAAGAAACACAAATGTTCAAATAATGTAGTACTGTCAACAAAAGCTTGTAATCTTACTCACAGTGAGAAGATAACGTAGCCAAAACTTTCACTCAAGTAAGAGTACTGTTACTTCAATAATAGGTAAAGTAAAAGTAAAAGTATGCTACTAGAAAAGCACTGTGAAATAACTACCCCGAACGTGAATGTGGAAAGTCACAAACCTCACGTTTTTTTCTCCCAGAAGTCTTGTAGTCTAGAAGTCTAGGTGAAAATGTTCAGAAGTGTAGGTGAAAATGTTCAGAAGTGTAGGTGAAAATGTTCAAAAGTTATCTCTCTTTCCGAAGAAAATGTCGAAAAAAGTTCGTAAAAACAGTTTTCTGGTCGCAGCCGGTTTGCAATGTTTGCATAGATACGAGAGTGTTAGAAACGCGTGCTTGGCAACAACAACACGCATGTGCGCACTGACGTCAGCACGCGCGCATCTTTGCGTCATCTATAACAGCCTGTAAAATATGATCTAGCGATTTAGCGGTTTTTGTTTTTTTTAACCAA